>NC_069505.1:275061124-275218512 GCF_027579735.1 Bombina bombina
CCCTAAAGTGAACATAAAAGGCAAAAATGTTCTACCATTATGTGAAAGTGCAGCATATAGTGCTACACACACCTACCTATATATCTCTTCAACAAAGAATACCATCGAAATAACGCAAATTTTATCATAGACGCAAATTGGAAACTTTTTTTAAAATGTTATGTTCTGTCCGAATCGTAAAAAAGAAAAATGTTGTGTTTCATGTCCCTTTAACACAGGAGTAACAAAGTGCAAATTGAAATGTGAGTGAAGCACTCTTTTGTTTGAGCAGAATCTAATTTGGTTAGAGGGAAGGCCTAGCGCCTAACTTTGAAAACCCCTGTTCTATTGAAATAGTGGAAGAAAAATGTAGGGCTTCACATCCCTTTAAGAATATATTTTATTAAATGGACATTTAACTGTAACGTGTTCCCAATGAATCATTTTACCTGCTGCTTGTATTAAAATCTTTCCAAATTTCTCCTTTATATTTATCATGATGTGAAATAGCTGCTTTAGCTTCTTGAAACTGTCCCCACTGAAAGGGACTCTGTTTGATGACGTTTTTACCTCTTGAAAAAGACAGTATGCATTGTTGAAACCTGTACAGTTTTTAGGATATGAGCTGTGCTTCCAGTAAATACTTTTGAATTGAATCGATTCCTGCTTTGGAGTTCAGAAGGCTTTCATATATACTTCTGGGCTTTTTCCTTGCAAAAGCTTACCGGTGTACCACTTGAATACCAAACGCTGATCCCGGGAAACAGCTGGCACCATTATACACACTTAGGGCAAGATTACAAGTCGCACGGAAAAAAGATTGTAATGTAAAATCTTTTCCTTATCTCCATAGTTAAACATATCTCTATACATATAAATCCATGTTTCTCTAGGTATGTGTATGTATGTCAATGTAAAATCCTTCTAATAATTGTCACACAAACATATCTTTGAGTGTATTAAAAAATCTATCCCCCTTAGTTGTATTGCTGGTTTCATTGGTCCAATTTAGATCTGCACTTCAGCTGTCACCTGACTCCTCATCAAGAAGGGAAAAGAAAATGACTGAAGATTTTGAGAATGGGAAGGATATAAATCTCTGGTGTGCTAGGGTATCTTTTGCCTCCTCCTAGTGGTCATGAGGGGAATTCCCAAATGTGATGCCTAATGGTCTCTCATCATCTGACAGGGTGGATGAAAATCAATTATTATTTTTTATTATTATTTTAAAAATAAAAATAATTGGATTATTTTTATTTAAAGGGACAATAAAGTCAAAGATAAACTTTCATGATTCAGATAGGGCATGCAATTTTAACAACTTTCCAATTTACTTTTATCATCAAATTTGCTTTGTTCTCTTGGTATTCTTTGTTAAAAGCTAAACCTAGGTAGGCTCATGTGTTAATTTCTAAGCCCTTGAAGGCTGCTTCTTATCTGAGGGCATTTCAAATTTTTTTTAACAGCTAGACAGCGCTAGTTCATGTGTGTTATATAGATAACATTGCGCTCACTTCCGTGGAGTTACTTATGAGGGGCAGTCTGCAAAGGCTTAGATAGGAAATCACAGAGGTAAAAAGTATATTAATATAACTGTGCTGGTTATGCAAAACTGGGGAATGAGTAATAAAGGGATTATCTATCTTTTTAAACAATACAAAATCTGGAGTAGACTGTCCCTTTAAATCTGATTTTTTTTAATCAAATAAAATGCTTTTTGAGGACAAATATTTCTAAAGATTGCTTTCTAATTAAGATACGCTATAATCCAAATGGTATTCATCCTTAAATAAGCAGTTTTTAATTATGTAGAATGAGGCAGTATATTCATGGCTGTAATGTTTATTTATTTTTTTAGGGTAAATTAATTCCGTTAATCCATTCACAATGTTCTTCTCTCCCAGGGGTTTCTGTAAGATTATTTTGGACATTTTTTTCTATCTTAAAGACAAAATCACATATTCTTGGTTCTGTAGCTCTCATAATTGTGAATTTGTGGCTGAAGAAATAACGTGCCCCTTCTTCACGACAAAAATGTTCTAAAATAAACATACAAAGTTAAGAAATAAAGGGGCATAAACCCAAATGTTACCTTTTATGATTGAGATAGAGGATACAATTTGAAACAACTTTCCAGTTTACTTTTATTCTCAAATGTGTTAATTCTCTTGGTATTCTTTGTTGAAGAAGCAGCAATGCACTACTGGGAGCTAGCTGAACACATTGGGTAAGCCAGTGACAAAAGGCATATATCTGCAGACACCAATCAGCAGCTAGCTCCCAGTAGTGCGTTGCTGCTCTTGAGCCTACCTAGATATGCTTTTCAACAAAGGATAACAAAAGCATGAAGCAAATGAGATAACAGAAGTACAATAGAAAGTTGATTAACCCCTTAAGGACAAGGCCATTTTTCAATTTCTTACCCTTAAAGGGACACTGTACCCAAAATTTTTCTTTTGTGATTCAGATTGAGCATGAAATTTTAAGCAACTTTCTAATTTTACTCCTATCATCAAATGTTCTTCATTCTCTTGGTATCTTTATTTGAAATGCAAGAATGTAAGTTTAGATGCCGGCCCATTTTTGGTGAACAACCTGGGTTGTCCTTGCTGATTGGTGGATAAATTCATCCACCAACAAAATGTGCTGTCCAGAGTACTGAAACCAAAAAAAGCTTAGATGCCTTCTTTTTCAAATAATGATAGCAAGAGAACGAAGAAAAATTGATAATAGGAGTAAATTAGAAAGTTGCTTAAAATTGCATGCTCTTTCTGAATTACAAAAGAAAAAATTTGGGTATAGTGTCCCTTTAAGGACCAGGGCTATTTTTACATTTCTGCGGTGTTTGTGTTTAGCTGTAATTTTCCTCTTACTCATTTACTGTAACACATATTATAAACCGTTTTTCTCGCCATTGAATGGAATTTCTAAAGATACCATTATTTTCATCATATCTTATAATATAAAATATGATGAAAAAACCCCCACACTTTTTCTAACTTTGACCCACAAAATCTGTTACACATCTACAACCACCAAAAAACAACCATGCTAAATAGTTTCTAAATTTTGTCCTGAGTTTAGAAATACCCAATGTTTACATGTTCTTTGCTTTTTTTTTGCAAGTTATAGGGCAATAAGTACAAGTAGCACTTTGCTATTGCCAAACCATTTTTATTTCTTCAAAATTTGCATCAGTTACGTTGTAACACTGACATCTGTCAGGAATCCCTGAATAAACCTTCACATGTATATATTTTTTAGTTAGTAGACACCCCAAAGTATTGATCTAGGCCCATTTTGGTATATTTCATGCCACCATTTCACCGCCAAAAGCGATCAAATAAAAAAAATAGTTCTCTTTTTTATTAACTTTTTCACAAACTTTAGGTTTCTCACTGAAATTATTTACAAACAGCTTGTGCAATTATGGCACAAATGGTTGTAAATGCTTCTCTGGGGTCCCCCTTGTTCAGAAATAGCAGACATATATGAATTTGGCATTAATTTTTGGTAATTAGAAGGACGCTAAATGCCGCTGCGCACCACACTTGTATTATGCCCAGCAGTGAAGGGGTTAATTAGGTAGCTTGTAGGGAGCTTGAATGGTTAATTTTCGCTTTAGTGTAGTGTAGTAGACAACCCAAAGTTTTGATCTAGGCCCATTTTGGTATATTTCATGCCACCAATTTATCGCAAAATGGAATTAAATAAAACAAATCGTTAACTTTTTCACTAACTTTAGGTTTCTCACTGAAATGATTTACAAACAGCTTGTGCAATTATGGCACAAATGGTTGTAAATGCTTTTCAGGGATCCCCTTTGCTTTTTGGTAATTAGAAGGCCGCTAAATGCCGCTGCGCACCACACTTGTATTATACCCAGCAGTGACAGGGTTAATTAGGTAGCTTGTAGGGAGCTTGAAGGGTTAATTTTAGCTTTAGTGTGGAGATCAGCCTCCCACCTGACACACCCCACCCCCTGATCCCTCACAAACAGCTCTCTTCCCTCCCCCACCCCACAAATGGCCCTGCAATCTTAAGTACTGGCAGAAAGTCTGTCAGTATATATATATATATATATATATATAAAGGTTGTGTTTGTTTTAAAAAATAAATAAATTATATATTTTCTGCAGTGTAGGATCACCCCTTACCACCCAATCTCCCTGATCCTCCCCAAACAGTTCTCTAACCCTCCCCCTCTCACTATTTGGTGCCATTTTGTACCCACTTTTCAAAATAATATGCCCTTTTTTAATATAAATATTTATTTTTCTGTAGTGTAGCTGCCCCCCTCAATACCCCCTCTCCCAGATCCCTTTTTAAGACATAATTTCCCCCCTCCCTCTCCCAATACCCGCTCCCATCAACACTTCAATGCACATATTGGTGCAGATCGCGCGCGCACACACACACTGGGGACTGATCCGACACTGCTGGCCAGAAGTGATCCAGCGATGGGCCGCCCACCCTCCTCCCTGCAGCTGCTCCCACCCACCAACGATCGGCACCATCGCTGGCTGATGAAGAGAGGGCCACAGAGTGGCTCTCTCTGCATGGGTGTTTGAAAAAAGGTATTGCAATGATGCCTCAATATCGAAGCATCACGGCAATACCTTGAAAATGGCTGGAAGCGATCAGGATCGCTTCCAGACGTTTTAAACCCCTAATGACGTACAGGGTACATCGTTGGTCTTTAATGACCAGTTTGTGTATGACGTACACTGTACGACCTGTGTCGTTAAGGGGTTGAAATAGCATGTTCTATCTGAACCAAGAAGGTTTAATCTTGACTTAACTGTCCCTTTAATACAATTGTTCCCCTGCAATTCTATGTACACAGAATCAACCCTTTATTAAGTTTCAAGAAGCTCAATGAATAGAGTGGAACAGATCTGCACAAGTACTTATGTATGAGGAGGGAGGGGGCAAGCAGTAAAAATGAAAGTGAAACCTATAATGGTATTGTTTTGGTTTAAATAAACTATGTAATTGTTATCATTAAGTTGATAATTGTTTTTATTTAGCTAAATAAAAATATGTTAGTTAAATAATACTATTTAAATTGTTATCATAAAGGTAATGATTATTTCCCTGTAGTTAAAAAAAAAACTTTTTAAATTGTTATTGTTATTAAGGTAAAATTATTTTTGTCCTTCCAATAAAGTACAGCTGAAAAGTTGAGCAAATATGAATGATTAACCTAATAAACTGGAACTAGTTCACCTACTAACAATTACGAGTTATGCGCGCTATAGGAAATGTAACAATTGCAACAAAAGTTGTGTTATTTCACCCCCCTATAGCGCAGCCATTACAAGTTTTGAAACAGCCGGCTTGTGCATGCGATATGGTTCCGTTGAGCTCCATACCGCACACAATACAAGCGCTGTTTTAAGCTTGTGCACGCTTTCCCTATAGACATCAATGGGGAGAGCGGGTTAGAAAAAAACCTACACCTGCGATTGCGTTATGAAAAGCTCCGTTACGCAGCTGCATTGATGTCTATGGGGAAAAAAAAGTTATGTTTAAACCTAACACCCTAACATAAACCCTGTGTCTAAACACCCCTAATCTGCTGCCCCCAACATCGCCACCACCTAAATAAAACTATTAACCCCTAATCTGCCACTCCCGATATCGCCGCAACTATACTAAAGTTATTAACCCATATTCCCCTGCACCCCAACATCGCCCACACTATAATAAATCTATTAACCCCTATTCCGCCGCTCCCCGACATCGCCGCCACTAAATAAAGTTATTAACCCCTAACCCTCTGGCCTCCCACATCACTACCACTAAATAAACCTATTAACCCTTAAACTGCCAGCCCCCCACATCACAGCAACCTAAATTAAACTATATTAACGTTTAAACCTAACCCTAACGTAACCCTAAACCTAACACCCCCTAACTTTAACATAATTAAAATAGAGCTAAATTAAAGTTACAATTAACTAAATAATACCTATTTAAAACTAAATACTTACTGTATTTAATACTGTGAAATAAAACCTACGCTAGCTACAATATAACTAATAGTTTAACTAGTTAATAACTTATTTACTAACTACCTAGTTAAAATAAATACAAACTTACCTGTCAAATAAAACCTAAGCTGCCCTACACTAAAACCTTACATTACAAAAAATAAAAAACACTAAAATTACAAAAAATAAAAAAAACTACCATTACAAAAAAATAACAAACGAAATTATCCAAAACAATAAAAATTATTCCTATTCTAATACCCTTTAAAAAAAAAAAAAAAAACTACCCCAAAATAAAAAAGCCTAATCTATAATAAACTACCAAGGACCCTTGAAAGATATCAGCTCTTTTCCTACAAAAGAAAAACAAACACCCCCTAACAGTGTACAAACCCCCTCCCCCCAAACCCACAAAATAAAAATAAAGTAAAACCTAATCTATCCATTGTCCTGAAAAGGGCATGTGTATGGGCATTGCCCTTAAAAGGGCATTCAGCTCTTTTTCCTGCCCTTAAAAGGGCATTCCGTTCTTTTATGAAATGCCCAACCCCTAATATAAAAATAAAAACCCGGGGGGGGCGGAGCTAACAGCCAAGGAGAATGGATGTGTTTTACTAGAGCTCCACAAAAAAGCAACAAACACACTAGAATTTTACGGTTGTTGGCAGAAACTGCAGTTAGGGGACTACTGTCTTATGACCCTTATAAGTCTCCTGGACTCTCTGATGCCTTATGTGTTTATACTAAGCCTGAGACGGAACTTTAATTTGGAGGCCTATGGAGCCGAGCTGGCATGGGCAGTGATGGCCGCGTAACTTTGAGCAATTGGTGAAGGCTGCCCTCAAGGATCGGGTCTGTCGGCTGTTTTCACGTATAATTTATATAGGCTGAGGCCCCCATAGTGATCATGGAGGATTTCCACATGGCCATCCTGGCCCTCTTTGAGGAGTACGACCGGAAGCTGATGAGCAGAATGGATCGGCTTATATTAACCCTTAGCCCCAGAGGTACAGAAATCTCAGATGGTGACCTATGCACAGAAGAACGGAGAGCGGACCTCAGCACGCAACTGACCCATGTGCCGACGAGCCCCGGTCAGTTCCTATTACCAACCATAGTCGCTGGCCTTCCAGTCGCTAACCAAGTTGTCGGGAGTTGCTGGCATATCACGCCCGCTGTTGCTCTGGTGGATGCGGCCGGTCCGCTGGAGACAGGGGCGGGCTGTTTAGATATTGAAGTGGAGGTAGTCCCGGCAGATCCTATAGAGGTTATAGCGAGGAGTATAGCTGGCCCTCAGATCTGCAGTTTGGGACTGGAGAACTGGCTGGAGCAGCCTGTATCGCTGGACTGCTCTAAAGATCCTATCTATGTAGGAGAGCCTTCAAGTAAAGAAGTATCCACGGAGACAGGTATACTACATACAATGGGACACCTTGATCTCAATGGCTGGAAGGCCTTGGAATCATGCACTGATTGGGGCTCCCGGTGGAGGTTTTCACGTGGCAGGACTCTCCTTGTGGCATCTTGTATATTAATAGACCCCTTCAATGTGTGTGGAGTAGAGTAAACATTGATTACATGGCATTGCTGACTATGGACACTTCATTTCCCTCAATTGTACTGATCTCAAAAGCCTATGACAAATATATTTGTGATGATGTGTAGACTCCACGTCTGTAACCCTAGTATCTATATTTTCATATTTCATTGTCTATATTAGCCTGAAAGTCCATGGCTAGGTTGCTAATGCCTATGTAACAACATATGTACATTTTATTACAGTTCAGTTAATTATGACGGCCCTAGGGCCTGAGACATAGATTTGCAACGTGGTCCTATACCTGCTCCACTCTGGATAGTAGCTTATTTCATGTGTAGTACTACAGCCGCCTATGTTTTTCCTTTGTGGAACACTAGCCAGAATTCTAATAAATGCTTAACGCCTATCATTTAGCTTAAAAACAATGCTCCCTCTTTCCCCCCCACCCTCTTCCCTTCCCTCCCTCTTTCTTCCCCTCCCTCTTTCCCCCTCTCCCTCTTTCCCCCCTCTCTCCCTCTTTTCCCCCCCTCTCCCTCTTTCCCCCCTCCCTCTTTCCCCCCTCCCTCTTTCCCCCCTCCCTCTTCCCCCTCCTCCCTTTCCCCCCCTCTTTTCCCCCCTCCCTCTTCTCCCCCCTCCCTCTTTCCCCCCCTCCTTCTTTCCCCTCCTCCCTCTTCCCTCCTCCCCCTTTCCCTCCTTCCCTTTCTTCCCCCCTCCCTCTTTCCCCCTCCCTCTTCCCCCCCTCCTTCTTTCCCCCCTCTCCCACTCCCTCTTTCCCTTTCCCCCTCCCCAACCTTCTCTTTCCACTTCCTCCCCCCCTTCTTTTTCCCCCCTTCCCCTCCCTTCTCTCCCCCTCTTCCCCTCCCCCTCTTTTAACCGTGTGGGAAGGGATAAATAACTTATCCTCCATACCCCTTTTTGGCAGAGTTAGTCTCTGCCCTGTCCGCAGAGTCCTTATCATATCCTGAACCTATATAAGTGTGAAAAAGGGCTCTCCGGATGTTTATAATGAATAGATTTGTTAGGATTGTTTTTATGTGTCTAATGTCTACAGACTGTTTGCTATCATAATTTTAATATTGATGTTAGCTTGTTCATATGTTTGATATATGTGTAGGCTGGCCATATGTCCCGTTTTGAAAGGGACAGTGCCGTTATTTTATGTTTTTTCCCCTGTCCCGTCGTTTCTTTAATAATATTCATTTTGTCCCGTTTTGAGGGTTATCAGACCGTGCGGGCAGCGCAAGTGTAATTTTGTAGCACACGCGCCGGCGGGGAGGGCAGAGAGATAATTGATCTTGCCATCTTCTTGTTTGTGTCACAGTGTGAACATAGTACAATCATAGTGATCAAGACAAGGAAGTAGATCTAAGTTGTCTAACTGTCTAAGTTCTGAATTTCTTCAAGAATTGTGCACAGCCAAGGTAAGACCAGTGTCTGTGCCTGTCAATCAATTTAATTATCATTGTCATTAATTATGCTTATTATTATGCTGCTGCAGTGCTGGTTGTACAGACGTTATCATTATCAAGTAACTATGTATTTCCACATTTTTCTTAGTTCTTCCACCATGTCCATGTTACATATATTCATGGTATAATCATGATGACATACAGTCCCCCTCTAGCTCTACGTCTACCTAAAATTTTTTGTATGAGTTCTTCTGTCACTGAAGGATAATTGTTGGCTCAATAGTTTAAATTCATGTCATTAAAGTTAACTTTTGTTAAAATCTTACTTTTTTCCCTATGAATAAAGAATATTAACCCTGTCCCGTTTTTGACATCTCAATGTCCAGTTTTTGTCTCAAGGAAATATGGTCAGCCTATATATGTGTTAGAACTACTGATATGATGTTCAAGGTTCGAAGATTTAGAGCGATTAATATATGAGATTCCCATGTATTTTCTCTAGCTAGATTACTCACCTCTCTGAGTTTGCAACCTTAGATTCATAGTCTTACTCACCTTATGCTAGGTGAATAGCTATATTTACTCCCCGACTAATATATAGAGTTATGTGAGAAGCAGTCACTACAGTTTTATTTTTCTGACACAGTGTTAAGAACTTGTGTATTTACTAATGTTCAGTGTTTGTGTCTAACTATGTTTGCAGTGGTAACAGAAGCCTGTATCAATATAACACCTCTACCAGTTTATCGTGTTTGCTATATTACATTAACTAAGAGTAACTTAAGTACACTGCTGTGCTTCTATATTTTGATATTGTTTACAGATTCCCAACTTTGCCGCTATTTTATACACATTGACACTGGACTCTTTGAAATTAGCTTTGTTTTTACCCATTGCCCTGAAAAGGGCATTACCCAATCTACCCATTGCCCTGAAAAGGGCATTTGCATGGGCATTGCCATTAAAAGGGCATTTAGATCTTTTGCATTGCCCTGAAAAGGGCATTTAGCTCTTTTCCGAAAAACCCAAACCCTAAACTAAAAAAAAAAACAACCCAAAAAACCTTTAAAAAAATCAAAACTAACCCCTCTTTAGGTACTCACAGTTGTTGAAGTCCCGCTTGAACTATCTTTATCCCGGCGTCTCTATCTTCATCCAGGCAGCATCTTCATCCAGGCGGCTCCATCTTCATCCATTGCTGGACCGGCATCTTCTTCATCCCTGCGGAGGCAGAGCGGTCGTAACACTACTAGAAAAATTACAAACTATTTAATTACAAAAAATAAAAAATACTAGGTCCAATGCGGACCTCAGCCTTGGACCTCCGCCTTGGACCTTTGCCTGGACCTCCACCTATCGACCGCTCCGCCTTTCGCAAGGATGAAGAAGATGCCAGTCCCGCGATGGATGAAGCTGGAGCCGCCTGGATGAAGATGCCGTCTGGATGAATATGGAGCTGCCTGGATGAAGATGGAGCCGCCAGGATGAAGATCCTTCAAGCGGGACTTCAGCAACTGTAAGTTGATCTTTGGGGTTAGTGTTAGGATTTTTTAAACTTTTTTTTTTTTTTTTTTTTTTTTAGTTTAGGGTTTGGGCTTTTCGTAAAAGAGCTAAATGCCCTTTTCAGGGCAATGGGTAGCTTAGGTTTTTGTTAGAGTTAGGTTTTTTTATTTTGGGGAGTTGGCTGGGTGGTGGGTTTTACTGTTGGGGGGTGTTTGTATTTTTTTACAGGTAAAAGAGCTATTTAACGTAGGGCAATGTCCTACAAAAGGCCATTTTAAGGGCTATTGGTAGTTTATTGTAGGCTAGGGTTTTTTTATTTTGGGGGGCTTTTTTATTTTTATAGGGCTATTAGATTAGGTGTAATTCTTTTTTATTTTGTATAATTTTGTTTGTTTTTTGTAATTTAGTATTTTTTATTTTTTGTAATTAGATAGTTTGTAATTTAATGTGTAATATAGTTTATTTAATTGGTAGTTAGTTTTATATTAGTTTAATTGTTAGTTTAAACTTAGTTTTTTTAATTTGACAGGTAAGTTTTAACTTAATTTAAGATAGGGAAATTGTAATTTTAATATAAAGTTAGGGGGGCGTTAGGTTTAGGGGTCACTAGTTTAAAATATTTTATTGCAATGTGGGGGGCTTTCGGTTTAGGGGTTAATAGTTTAAGTTAGTATATTTCATTGTGGGGGGCTTGCGATTTAGGGGTTAATCGGTTTATTATAGTGGTCACGATGTTGGGGAGCGGCGGAATAGGGGTTAATAAATGTTATTAGTGGCGGTGATGCCGGGAGCGGCAGATTAGGGGTTAATATATTTAATATAGTATTTGCGATGCAGGAGGGCCTCGGTTTAGAGGTTAATAGGTAGTTTATGGGTGTTAGTGTACTTTTTAACACTTTAGTTTGAGTTTTATGAGTTTTTTCAGAAGGCGTTACGGATCTTGTCGTTATAGGGTATAACGCAAGCTTTTTAGACAGAATGCAAAACTTGTAATGGCTGCCCTATGGAAGTCCCATGAAAAAACATAATTTTTACGTGTGCGGACTGACGTTGCGTTACAGGCTAAAAGGCTTGCGGTAAAGCTATACCGACAAGACTTGTAATGGCTGTGTTGCTGTTTTAACGCTGAAATTACCATTTTTTTCAGGGTTAAAAGACGAAGGCACAACTTGTAATCTACCTGTAAGTATTTCTAATGGTATATAACTAAATCCGTCACTTTCTGATATAACTGGAAAAATAATCTGAAAAGATATTTTTCTGAAAATAAAACCTTTATATATAAAACAATTTAAATTGAGGCTTACTGACTAGTGATTTAAATCAAATCCACCCTGCCATCAGATAAAATAAATGAAAATGTATTATAAATCTGACGATCTTTTGAACATTGGACCCTAAGTAATGTTCTTGGTGTGATAAGAAAAGGAAGATTTTGTGTAAATATAGAGACATGGTAATGAGGTCAACTCTCCCTGAAACTCAGCCATTTCATTGGGTATTTTATACACAAAAATATACCTAAAGTAGCAATTTCCCATACATTTTATACTCTGTATAACAAGTAATTGTAAACATTAGGGGAAAAACATTTTACAATATACTTTATGAGAGATATGTCAATGTGATTGCTGAAACTGGTTCTATGATTCTATATGTTCGGATGTTTGTATTGTCAAGCTTGTAATGTGCACTGTGACTTTATTTACATGCTGTGTTTTGAACATCTCAAAAATAAAGTTTTTTTTAAAAAAATGAATCAACTAATTTTATTTAGTAGAATAGTTTCTTTTGTGAACAAAAACTGTAAATTAAAAAACAAAAATTATTTGGATCATTTATCCAAAAGAAAAAAAAAATATTCTGATAATTCATCCAATTACATTTATTTGAATAAAATGTCCCTTTAAACCTATAGATCAATATAGCAGCTTTCAATTATATAACTGTTCAAAATGTTTGCTGAAGTTATTCAGATAGAGCAATTTTTTTGACATTCATTTTACATGAATTGCACAAAAAAGTACAACACAACTGTGGATTTTGCTGCTGCCATGTGCAATATCACATAATGTGAAAATAAACCAAAATATTCTTGCTGCTCTGTGGGAGTTTGGATGGAAATCTTGGCTATATCTTTTACACCTTAAGGCTAAATATGCATTCCAGCCTAGAGTCAACCACATAAGCTGCAGTGTGAGAGGGTTTTCTAGACCTCCAGGGAATGTGTGTAACACAGAGAAATTACAACAACAGAACCCAGAATGACTCCAAGTGGGTGGGAAACCCCAGAAATCTCTCCTGTGAACCTTTAGCTCCAGAGACACATCCAAGGACAATTTTCACATGGCTTTCTGTCTTGTTTACACATCTATGATGTGACACAAGAGAATAAATCATCACAAAAATAGAAATGTGGTAAATAAAGCAAGGAGTATTTGTGTAGGCTTCCCGTCAGGCATGACATACTCTTGGGAACGGTGATATTTCTTCTACAGTGTTCCAAGATAACCAAAGATTCCCAGTGTATTGAGATTAAATTGAAGCAATGTGTTAGGTGCACTATTTATAAGTAAATATGTTTACAATACAACTAGAGCAAAATACCCAGGTGGGGTTTGGTAAGGTCTTCTTGCCTCTAAATATTTTAGAAGAAGGGCGAATAGGTATTCTCAACTGTATGTGTTGCAGAGGAACTTTCTATTTTATATTGTCAGAAGGAGGATAACCAAGTCAATTTTTCCTGTCCATAAGACCACTGGACAAATACTCCTAGTTGTATTGTCATTATGGTGTTGAAAGTGGTCTTTGTGCCCTCCAGTGTGATATCACAACTCCTTTCACTGGTATTGATCTTTTTGTGAATAGATCTTTCATCTTCATCTTTTTTATACATGAAAGTCTGTATCATAGCAGCTTTCTCATTTGTAAGCCTGAAGAGATATGAAACCCAAAATTGTTCTTTCCTGATTTAGATAGGACATTTAATTTGAAACCACTTTCTAATTTACTTCTATTATCAAATTTTCTATGTTCTCTTGGCACCTTTTATTGAAAAAAGGGATGTAAGCTCAAGAGCACTAGATGGCAGCATATTAACTATTTACTGCCATTAGTGATCCAGACGCCTACCTAGGTATCTCCTAAACAAATAATACAATGGGTACCAAACAAATTTGATAATAGAAGTAAATTGGAAACTTTTTTTTTAAATTGTATGCTCTGTCAATCACAAATGAAAATCTTTGTGATTCATATCCCTATAAAATATTAACTTAAAGTCCTTTGTTTAGAACATGTATCCTTTAGTAGTCCTTTAAACAGTTCCCTAGTTTATTTATATATTTGTAGAGATATGGGGGTAGATTTAATAAGTGTCGGGTGGACAGAATCATGCCCGCCTGGCATCGCTAAATGCCGTCAGCATATGCTGTCGGCATTTAACATTGCACAAGCATTTCTGGTGAAATGCTTGTTCAATGCCGCCCCCTGCACATTCGTGGCAAATCGGTCACTAGCAGGGGCCATCAATATGATCCAGATGTGGTGGACAAGTTAAGGAGCAGCAGTCTTACGACCGCTGCTTCTTAAGTTTCTGGGGAGCCGGAAACTTAGGGGGTAGATTGCAGTATCCACTACTTGGTAAATCTACCCCATGGTCTTTACAGCTATCCTGTTCTGTTACTCTCTTTATGATTTTTGTGATTGGAGATTGACTAAGCATTTAGACCAATATATGTATAGTTATAAGGGCCAGGCCATTTCCATAGGAAACCAGTGAGTCATTCATAGCACTTTAAAAATAGCTTTATTTATACAGATGCATAAAATAGTAAAAATATTCAATCCTTCACTTGTCTTGTCTTACGCATTTCGGCCCATAAGCCTTAATCATACACATTTACATAATCATGCCCTGATGTTCATCTGACAGCTTTCCCTTTCATATACCTGAAAATCTTCCCATTTCCAACGTGAAACCAGGGGCCACCTGCCTTTCTAGACATGTGCACATACAGACATTATTTCAGAGGATTCATTATTCATGAAAAAAAAATGTTTTGTTTATTCCAAGACTAGTTTCTGAAGTTATTCAGTTCGTGCACATTTTGACATTTTTAATTTGTTAACTGCTTATTTCCTATGGTGACTGAGAAGAGACACAACTGAACAGCAGCTTTAATACATAAAGAAGTAGTTAATGCTACTGCTACAAGCCTGCAGCAAGACAAAAATATATCTTCTTAACAAAAGTAAAGCTGACAAAGAATTCAATTGACTGACAATGAAATTGATGGATATAGCTATTGATGAGCGTAAACTTGAACTTCTAAAACCTGCCTGAAAACTGTAAATATGAACGTTTTCACCCGTTCCTGTCTGCATCTTGCTACTATTCTCAAGCTATGGTGGACCCTTTTGATGGTTCATGTACCATACAGAGGGCATTCAGGATATTGCTCCTATTTCCAAGTTAAGCTGGTGACTGATGATCAGAGGTTTCTTCTACTGAGGAGATTCTGGATGATACTCCTGTTTCCAAGCAAAGCTGATGGCTGATGACCAGTGGCTGGTCTCTGAGGACTTTCTGGATATTGCTCTTGTTTCCAAGCTAAGTAGGTAGCTGTTGACCGGAGGCTGGTTATAATGAGGAACATTCTGGATATTGCTCCTATTCTCAAAATAAGCTGGTCATTCAACTTGTGATGGACCCTTTTGATGGCTCATGTACCATAAAGAGGACATTCTGGAAGTTGCTTTTGTTTCCATGCTAAGCTTGTGTTTGATGACCAGAGGCTGGTTCTATGATGATATTCTGATCCTGTTTTCCCAAAGTTCTGCAGTGGGAACCTAATACCTCAGCTTGCCCAGAGGTTATTTTCCCTTCAATATTTTGATACAGACATACTGCACTATGAGGCATGTTCTATTGATTTAGTTTTCAACATGGCAGAGTCTGGTACTTTATAGAAACAAAAGCTTCACATTGTTTTTTCAATACCTAAACAACTAATATATTTTTTAAAAAACGTCACCAACATATTATTGTCAGGCTAATCATTAGAGCTAGCATTTCATTACTGTTAAATGTTCCTATAAAATCAAAGGACAAATCTTATTATCTTACAAACATTTTGTGAACTAATTTCTAAAAGCTAAAAAAAAAATGTATTTGCATTAATGTAACTAATTTTCTTAAATATATTTTGCATTCTTCATTTAGAATATAAATTGTTCTCTTCCTGTGAAAGTAAACTGTTTACAGAACAACCATAGATTTTTAATTACCATCTACTGTTGTATTATCTCAGATTTAATTACTAACGAACACCAATAATTACTAACACAATTACTAACCTCTGCTCTATAAATGTAATTAAATTATCATATGATGCATTTTATGTGGTTAGTTTCATTAGAATTCAGTTTAATTGGAGTTTGTAATTATTATAAAAACACAAATTAATAATTTGTTTTATTTTTGTTTTTCAGACTGACCTTTCTGAGAAATGTTGTACCTAATTAACAAATCGTTTAATATAAAAGCAACCAATCTATTATATTTGAATATGGGGGGGGGGGGAAACAGGCAGTTGAATACGTTGTAAATTTTCAGATTAGTCAAACAATTAGAGCCCATTAATATTGCAGATGTTTAGTAAGTGTTGTTTGGGCAGACCTACAATTTTCTAGTGCCTAATAATACAAAGCAATTTAAAGGGATATGAAGTTACAATTAAGAAAATGCTATAACGCATTAGAAATTTTCTGTTGCATTATTACTTTTATGTCTATAGACCTGATAATAAACTAAGATTACGGCACAATGCCGAAACTTGTCAGCTGATCTTGTTGAAACTATCTACGGCAATACTGCACAAGTGTTTTAATCATTGAAGTGCATAAAAGATTGATCTTTTTAAACCTACCGGAGACCTTCTTCTTCTTGTCCTAATAATCAAAACCTCACAGGTCAGATGTGAAAAACCACAACACATGTAGGAGCTGCCTTCAGGAAATTCTCTAAAAAGTAGGCTTTCCCTACTAGTTGTGGTATGTCTCTCATAGAAAGTAATAGAGCTTGTTGGAAACTTTGGGTAGACCGAGATTAGAACATTAACAAATCCTGTAGCTAAAAAAATTCAGATTACTCTGTTTTCAGTGCATAGTATCAACCGCCCCTATTCACATATGCATTTGTTTTGCTCTTATTGTAGTGTTTGTATATTTTGACACAATCTTGTGATCTTTTAGTTGGCGAGATAAAACAGGTCTACGGGGGGAAATATTTCAGCTACACCCCCTGTTTTACAATAAGGAATTTTATATAAATTAATTTTTGCAGAACAAATCTTTTTCTTTTTACTATGTATTTTTATTTCAATATTTCAATTTTTATTTCAATATTTTTAAGTGGAGAGAATGTTTTTGATAAAAAAACAACATAAAATTACATATTTAATATACAAAATATTTACATAAAAAAACATAAACATAAATGTAAATATACACAGATAAATATTTGCTTATACAGTTTATCACTCTCTTATATTCATCCTGCAGATCCTCATAACAGTGAAATGCCACATTGACACTTTCAATTTCAAAATGTCTAATTGACAACAAGGAACGAGCAGACCACAAATGATAAATAACAACAGAATTAATTAGTCTAACAGTGTCAGGATTACAAGGAGTATAGGATTTTACAAAGAGAAAGGTGCTGAAACCAGAGATCCCCAATATAATACCCAATTCTATACTCTCTTAGCAAAAACACAATCTACTAAGAAATAATTAATTGTCTCCATAATTGTTGCACAGATAGGTCTAGGAAAGTGAGGATGAACCTCCAGATGTTTCAAAACTACATTTCCCATGATGCTTAGGAACTTTAGTCCAGTCGGGGCAGATTGAGGTTCGCAGCCTCAGAGGCAGCGGATACGTTAAGGAGCAGTGGTCTTAAGACCGCTGCTTCTTAACTTCTGTTTCCAGGGAGCCTGAAGGCTTGTGCAGAAACAGGGGTATACCGGCCGTGATAAATTGGCCCCAGAGTTACTGAAAAATGTTTAAGCTAAATTATCTGGGGTTTTTTACATTGAAAATGCAGGTCCATTTAAAGGGACATAAAACAAGTTGGGATAGAGACAAAATATGTACTTTAATTACTTTACCTGCAAATTTATACTGCAGTGTCTCTGCATTAACCGTTTCTTTTAAATTTCCGGATTATAAAGTTCTAACTCTTCACACACATTTCCTTATATGGCTGTATCTATATCTATTGTTGTTTTGGTAGAATGCAAAAGTGAACTGGGATTATCTGCTGGAGCATGCCTAGAAGCTGTGAACTCTGTTGAAATACAATGCCTGTGTCTAAACACTGATAATGGTGGTGGAGTTGGCTGCTCCAGGCAGGTAAGCTATGTAATTAATTTTGCTTATTTTTGAAAATTATTTTAAAATACTTGCCAGCCATTTTTAAACAATTTTTTATGCAAACTATTTTTAATTAATTAGCCTTTTTTAGGATGTGTACAGATCTCAACCTGTTGTATGTCCCTTTAAGGAAGATTTAGATTGGTAATATATTGTTAATGGGGATCAAAGTAAATGACATAGGTTGAAGGAAAGACTTGTGTAACACAGTAATTAGAAGTTAAATTGTCCTCTTCTTTTGCCTATCTCTCTGTCGTCCTTATCTCTCACCCTTCTCTCTTGCAATCTCATTCTCCATATCTCTCTTGTGCTCTCTCACCCCCTCCCTCTCTTTTAGCCCCGCCCACTCAACCTCCTCTCTCTCTCTCTCTCTCTCTCACTCTCTTTTCTCTCTCTCACTATCATTCTGTCATTCACCCTCCCCTCTAATGCTCTCCTTGTCTTCTTTCGTATCCTCCTCTCTTCTACACTCACCCTCCTTTCTCTCACACCCTTATTTTCTCTCTCTTTACACCCTCGCTCTTTATACCTTCTCTCTTTACACCCTCCTCTTCTTGGTGCTCTCTCACCTCTTCTTTCTCTAGTCCTCTCTTCATCTTCCTTTGTAGCAGATTTCTGTCTATGATAATTTGTTTGAACAGCTCTTGGAACTTTTTTCACAGTGTAATAAGCTGACATGTTTTCATATTCAAAGTCAGTCTGATCCATAAATTAATGCTATTCACAATGACTTTGCACTGACACAACAAATATTTGGCAGAATTTTTATCCATCAGAAAATGCTTCCTCCCAGTTTTTTACTATATCGTGAAATCTGGCTTTATTGATTTGGGCACAGAATATATTGGCTTTTCACAAAAACAGTCTAATGCATGATCACATTTTAACAAACAAAATAATTTCCTGTTTTTTTTAAAGAGTTAAAATAGTAATCAAATTCACCTTTTAAACAAGTGTTAAGAAATTAATTACAATTATTAGAATGTGTGTTCATTATTGCAAATAACTGGACATTATGCAAATTAAAAATGAGAATGAAAATCAAAAGCTCACAAAAAAGCATGTTGAGAAGGGTGGGTCACATGGATATTGGACTGGATCATGATTGTGTGGACATGGCTAATATAGTCCTTTAAAACCAGGACAATATAAAGCTGACAGCAAGACCTACCAACCAGTGAAAATCCTGTGGGGCAGTTGATAGGTATGCTCCTCAGAAAACCTGTAATATTTCCTCTGGAGCATAGGACTCTGGGTAAGGATATTCAAATGAGCAACACAATGCCTCAAACTTATTTGCTTTAATCACATTTTAAACAGATTCTCTAAGCTGAATTTGATATTTATACAACTCAAGCAAAAGACTGGAAGCCAGGCCCACACGTTTTGCATCCTTATATTGTCAGTAGACAATCTGTGTTCTTAGATGTTCTTCCCTTGTGTTGCAATAAGTGGCTTGGAGTCACATGCAGTTCTTGTAAAAATGATGAAAATGATCTCTGTGCTCTGACACAAACCATATACAGTTAAAGGGGCATTCTAATATAAAAAATAAACTGCTTTAAATAATGCATTTTTTTTTTTTTTTTAAACAAGCTATATTTGTCGTATCGGTCAGTTAAACAAAGTTAAAGTACATTTCTCAGCGTTCAGGCCTTAAAAATAAGAACCCGTACAGTTCAATGTTATAATCCAACTGTGACGAACCAAGGTTATCCAACCCTGCGCCAGTCACTTATTTGGCACAGAAAGGGTTTTCAGCCCCCTTTTCTGTCACCTATAGGTCACAATCTAGCCACACCAGGCAAGCTTGTGATTCAGTTTAGTGGGTGCAAGAGTTAATTCACACTCCCTTAATCTGTACTAGACGTAAGAGAAATGCCCAACACTCCCTTTTCAATGCCACCCACAATAAACTATAAATCCTATAGCTCAAATGCTGCCAACACTTAAAATTTATTAAAGGGAAAATCTTAAGGAAAACCCCAGACTTTTACACATTAACTCTAGAAATACAATTTAGCAGAAAATAACCTAAAATTATACAGTTCTAATATTCCAGTCTCTTTCAGTAACGTGGTTCAATTATTAGACAAAGGCCAAACTTAATAAAGGAATTATTTATTATGCCAAAAATATTATGCACAATGCATTATTAATAAAAAGTTGTTACAAATAAAATTACACACACAAACAGTGTTTTAAAATAAAAAGGAGAAAAACAGAATTGAATACTTTCCTAGTCTTCAAGATCTGCGCCAGGGGCTGGCATGAAAATGATGGCTCCTTACTTCTGTACAGCAGCTCCCCTTGTAAGAATGACAATCTTATTGTTAAAAAATAAGATTCTTAAACCCTACTTTTCAGAGATCAGGTTGCTTAACCACACCCTCCTGGGCGGGCTAAGAAACCTCCCTGTCTTTACAACCTTCAATAGACTAATTTCTTGCCTGAATTTATACAATCCATTATCATTCCTGCTAGGTAAAAAATTTCTATATTTACATATTTAGAACCTTTTTAGTTTTATTGGGAGAATCGTTTTGATATCAAATATGCCATAGGTTGTCATATTTACCTGCCGTTAAGGTTATAACACTTTTAACCCACATATGTACATAATATACCAATGTCCTGTCAGGGACCTGGTCAGTTTTTGTAATGAAGGGCCTGTTTTGCATCATGCATTCTATTGACAGCTTAAGTCATAAACTTTATCCTGTGTATCTCTGCGATGAAGAGCTCGAGTGGTTTTATGACTCAGTGCCTACACAATAACATTTAGTGGGCTAATCAGGGGCTTCTGGCACTTCAAAGAAAATACATACAAATACAAACACAATTCTTCTTGAAAACAAATAACTGTTTTGAGTGCAAGCTACACAAAGTTAACTCCTTAGCAGCTGAATCCTGAGATATTCGTGACACCAACTTATTTCAAAGATGAAGCATAGGCAGGACCTCGGTGTTACAAAATAAAATCTCCTCTTTCCAGAGTCGAAGTGACCTAAATGTCCTTTTTTGCCCTTGGTCATGCCTTTCTTTGTAAAGTTTGACATTTTAACAGTTTTCAATATAAAGATGTTCAAACTCATGTAAACCTATAAAATATTTTTAAATTCAAATGTGCGCCCAGGTAAATCCAGAGGAGAGGGTTCAGTACTGGAAGGGAGAGGGGGGAAGGGAGACAGAGTAGAAGAGGGGGAGAGAAAAAAAACCCCAAAAAAACATTGCAGCCACTATCACCATTATAAAGGAGTAGCTTTCTACACAGCCAGTATCATCTCATACGTCGCCAATTAGTTTCTTTTAAAATAGTATAGTCTTTCTAAGGTTAGTAGTTCCTCTACAGAGGAGTACCATTCGTCAATTGATGGGACCTGTTTTGATTTCCATTTCTTAGGAATGAGTCTCTTGGCTCCTGTGAGCATTATCAAAAGAAGAGCCTGAGTGTGAGCATCTTTAGTTTTAGGAAGGTGTAGCATTAGTATAGTTTCTGGCGTGTTTGGGATTAGTGTCTGTAATTTAGCCGACATATCTTCGAGCACAGTCGACCAAAAATCTGTCAATCTAGGGCAAGACCACCAAATGTGGATAAGTGGCACGGCCCTCCACATCCCCTCCAACATGAGGGGTTTGCAGATGGAAAGAGTTGGTAATAATTTAAGATGTATTTCCTGTACCGCAGCCGAGACTGAGGAATGTTTTGACAATCTAAATGATCTAAGCCACTCTTCTTCATCTATTGTATTGTTAAGATCTCTGTTCCAGGCTCTAGTATATGTTTTATAGTTGTATGTCCGGTGGTATAAGCAGGAGTTTATACACTTTCGATATCAACCGTTTGGGTGGTGTGTTCCCCGTGCAAAGCAGCTCAAATGGTGTAAGTTCCCTATTAAAGTTATCTCTGTTTTTGTGATGCATCAGAAAGTGTGATAATTGGTGATATCGAAGCCAGGAAGAACCCCCCCCCCCCCGTACAGTTCAATCATGCTTTGCTGTGAGGGCAGCTTACCTCCCTCCAGCGCAAAATGCAAGATACATGCTCTCAGACTATAAGGTGTACTCATGCGTGTTCCTAGTTTATAAAACAGTATATCAGGGTTTTCTATAATTGGTACCATTAGCGAATGGATTGAAGAAATATGAGTGCTGGTGGCTAACAACCTATCACACTCCTGCAGTTTTTAAGGTTATGTGGTATTTATGTAGTGATTTAGGACGTTTTGATGCAGGAATCCCCAACAGAGATCCTATATTATGCAGTTTAAAAATTTGTCTGTCTATTCTGACCAATTGCTTTTGTGTAGTGTTGTGCGACCATTCAATCAGTCTCTGTAAGAGTATTGCCCATCTGTAAGTGGCTAAGTCAGGAAACTCCAGCCCTCCACTGTCGCGGGGGAGATACAGTGTCTTCCTAGGCACTCTTGGTTTTACACCAGTCAATATAAATTGTTCAATAGTTCTTTGCAGTTGGGGCAAGAAGTCTTTTGACAGAGAAATTGGGACAGTTTGCAGTATATATAATATGTGTGGTAATATGTTCATTTTTACTAGACATATTTTCCCCAGCCATGATAACAGGTTAATTTTTCCAAGAGGATAAATCACTAATTATTTCTTTCCGTTAGGTCAAGTGGTTATGTTTGTAAAGGTCTAAGGGGTTTGCCGACAAATATACACCCAAATATTTCAGCTTAGAGGTAGCTATTGGGATCTCATACTCTGTTACTATAAGCGTATATGCTCAGGATGGGCATTTATATTCAGTAGTTCAGATTTCGTAAATGAAAGTTAGAGAGTTCCCCATACTTATTAAGTTCATCCAGAAGTTCTGGGATCGACGTTTCGATATTCGTGAGGGTGTAGAGAATATCGTCAGCATAAAGTGCTTGCTTATGTTCCATGTCCCCCACCCTAATTAATGCATTTTATTAAAAAAAGACTATTGTATTTATTATGTATTCAACCCCTTTTAAAAATTTGTTACATATACTGTATAGACAGTAAAATGAAGCTTTGTGGCCCCTATGCCATCAGCCTAGTTCCCATGGTCCTTTGCTAGTATTTTATTTTTGTGCTTTTGCTGACTTTTTATTCATCCGTACTGAGCTGCATTTATTTTGCATCTGTGATGCAGAGCTGTGAATAATGTCATGCTTTATGTTGCTGTGGCTCTAGCAGGGCTATGCATTAGTGTTTCTAAACCACAATTTGCTAAAATGTGTTATCTTTGGTTTGTGTATCCATCTTCCCAAATTGTGTCTTGGTCTGAATAATTTGAAATACTGGAAATGTGTTCTCTAAGCACGTCTGTGGAAACTTTTAGTCTCCTCTTAGACTGTAAGAGATCTCTTTGTATCAGAGTAAAAGTCTTAAGGTTTGTGATGACCTATAAGTACCTAAAATTAAAGAAACAATAAAATAAATTGTGTATAGAATATATCAGCATTTAAATACTGCATTGCAAATGATCTGCAAACCATGTATGTTTTATAGGGATTTAAAACTGTTTGCAGGGTTTTCCCATACCAAAACACACCAGGGATAAGCCACTACCTTGAGTGTATTAATGTTCTTTATTTCCTGCAGCAAATCAAAAGCCAGATGTAAATGAGCTCCTGCACTGATTTAAGGTTTTACAGTGCAGCATACCACAGGGCCAGGCAAACTGAGTGAAAATTGTTTAGAGATAAACATATATAGCATTGCTGTTTTACTGAGTGCATGTATCTGAGTGTGTGTGCATGTGTTTGTAAGTGTGTCTGTGCCAATGTATCTGAGTGTGTCCACGTGTCTGAGAGTGCGTGTGTGTGTATATGAGTGTGTCCACGTGTCTGAGAGTGCGTGTGTGTATATGAATGTGTGCACGTTTCTGAGAGTGTGTGTGTGTCTGAGTGTGTGCCTGTGCCAATGTATCTATGTGTTTATGAGTGTGCACATGTGTCTGAGAGTGTGTGTATATGAGTGTGTGCACATGAGTGTGCGTGTGTGTGCGTGTGTGTATGAGAGTGTGTGCGTGTGTGTATGAGAGTGTGTGCGTGTGTGTATATGAGTGTGCGTGTGTGTATGAGAGTTTGTGTGTGTGTATATGAGTGTGTGCGTGTGTGGATATGAGTGTGCGTGTGTGTATGAGAGTGTGTGTGTGTGTATATGAGTGTGTGCGTGTGTGTATATGAGTGTGCACGTGTGTATGAGTGTGCGTGTGTGTATGAGAGTGTGTGTGTGTATATATGACTGGGTGCGTGGGTGTATATGAGTGTGTGTGCATGAGTGTGGGTATGAGTGTTCGCGTGTCTGAGAGTTTGTGCGCCGGTGTGTCAGAGCGTGTGTCGGTGTGTTTTAGTATGTCTAAATTTCTGTGTGTATTTCTGTTTATGTGTTTTATTACTTTAACAACATTTGCACAGGTAAGAGGGGGGAGGGGGTCCCGATAAATGGTTTAGTAAGTAAAATTTCTAGTGGCGGCCCTGATCAGCAGTTAGCTCCTGGTAGTAAATAGCTGCTCCAGATGCTGCCTAGGTATGTTTTTCACCTAAGGATACCAAGATAAAGGAGCAAATTAAATATAACAAGTAAAATAATGTTCTAGTTGAATCATGAAAGTTTAATGCTGACTTTAATATATGTTGAACCCCTGTTTGCAAAGGCCAGGAATAGTGCAAAAGAGTATTTTCTTACAGCAGCATTATGTCTCTTTAAATAATTCTGAAACATGTGGAACTTTTAAAGGGCAGGAAATTTTTTCTTTCATAATTTGAATAGAACACACAATTTTAAACAACTTTCCAATTTACTTCTATTATTAAATTTGCTTCATTCTCTTGTTGTCCTTTGCTGAAGGAACATTATTGCACTTTTGGCAGCTAGCTGGAAACATCTAGTTAGCCAATTACAATAGACAAATGTGTGCAGGCACCAATCAGCAGCTAGCACCCATTAGTGTAGGATATGGCGTACTCTTTTTCAACAAGGGATACCAAGAGAACAAAACACATTTGAAAATTCAAGTGAATTTAAAACCGCCTCAAAATTACATGATCTGAATCCTCCAAGTTTATTCCCTTTAAGTTTATCCCTTTAAGAAGGCAAATAATAGTCTAGAATCTTGAAATGAAGCCTAAGACAACCAGTTGTTCTGTCAGTTTGGTGCTTATCCATTGAGCTGTGGTTGGAAATTACTACTGTGTAGCATTAACTGTAAGTAGGGAAAATGGGCAGACTGGCTGGACCAAGCCATCTGTCATATTGTTTCATATGAAGGCAAACCAGAAGTCTTCTCTTGTCTGATTGCAACCACAGTGGGCCTGTTGGTCATATAGTATATCAAACATTTGCTTTCTGCTGGAAGTCACTGGAGACCAACTTAATGTAATATGCCGCATGCCAGGGAAAATTAAGTCTGATGTTTGGGAACAAAACAAATGCACTGTTTTCTTGCACAGACAGGGTTGGCATTTCGGCGAGATTATCACATAGTAATTGGTGGCATTTTATTCATAAAAAATTATATTTGATCAAATTTGGCAAAGAGATAAAGGTCTGAAAGTGCCAGATGGCTAGAATAGCAATCAAAGTCTTCTGTGTTTTTTTTTTTTTAGTGTTTGTGGGCAAGATACGGAAACCGGTAAAAGCCCAATCCTTCTATAATACTTCTGGGACAGAATATGTGTTAAAGAGAAATAGGACTAGATTACGAGTGGTTTTGCGAGTGTGATATTTGCGCTCCACTCAGTAATACCAGCGCACGCAAATGTGCGCTGGTATTACAATTTACGCACAATGCAAATGCGACCTCATGTTCACATTGCCTGGAAGCTTTGAGCTCACAAGAGCGCGCTTCCAAAAGCTCAATTGGGAGTCTCGTTCTCATGCCGTGAGGCACGGCAAATAATCTAGTGCAGCACAGGGGGTAAGTCGCACAGTGTTGGGCAGCAAATTAAAAATATATATGTATATGAATATATACTGTACATATATATCTATGCATTTATATGTGTATATACACAATTATATATGTATATAAGCATATACATATGTATTTATAGGGAAAACACAGTAGACATAGGGGTTGATTTATCATAGTGCGAGCGGACATGATATGGTGTAGCGTATCATGTCCGCTGCACATTGTCTGCATTTATCATTGCACCAGCAGTTCTTGAAAACTGCTGGTGCAATACCGCCCCCCCCCTGCAGATTGGCCGCTAGCAGGGGGTGTCAATCAACCCGATCGTAGATGCTCATAATTTTCATTTAATAAAATTAACTGTATACTTTATTTTGGGGGTAAGTGGGGCACATGGTTTTAATTAACCAGAGGTCTGAGTTTGCGGGAACATTAACCAGCTACTTGTAATGGCTGGTTATTTAACATGCTCCCATAAAGGAGTGCACATAAAATTAACTCTCCACTTGCAATATAGCCCATAGTATGCAAACTGGTCTCCTTTCTGTCTAAAATAAAGTATGTGTTGTTTTGTTTTGTTTTTTTGTGTTTGTTTACTGAGCTGATTAAATCTTTATTTCTTTTAGTTTCTTTCTTTCGACCTGTACAGGAAATCACTTTCCATAAGCAGTGTTATAAGGGTTCAACTAAGACATTAATATTTTAAGAAAGCAAAATTCAATGATTTAAGGAAATCGTTAAATGACATAAATTGGAACAAATTATTTTCTAATAAAAATACAGAGGATAAATGGATAAAATGTAAAACTTTGTTAAATAAATCAATATATTAACACATACTACATAAAAGTAGAAGAAATAATTCCAAGCCAATGTGGTTAAATAAAATGTGATAAGAGAAAGTAGGAAAAAACGTAGAGCATTTAAATTATTCAGAGAAAATTGTACAAACTCAACATACCAAGTATAGAAGGAATGTAACAAAGCATGCAAAAAACAACAACAAATTAGCCAAAATTGAAAATGAAAGATTAATTGCAAGGGATTCTAAGTTAAACCCTAAAATATTTTTTTAAGTACATAAATGGCAAACAATCTAAGAAGAACAATAGTTGTACATTAAAATGTGTGAAGGGTAGCATGATTATTAGTGACAGGGAGAAGGCTGAGGTACTAAACCAGTTCTTTTCTTCAGTTTACACAAGAAGGGAACCAATGGAAAATACTTTGAAACAAACTAGAACATACAAGTCCATACCATTTACTGGGTTATCTCTATAGGATATCAGGAAAAAACTGGATAATTTAAAGGTAAATAAAATTTCAGGCATAGATAGATTACACCAAAGGGTTCTATGGGAGCTTAGCACTGTTATAGCCAAACCTATAATAAGGGCGGAAAGCATAATTTTGTAACTACATAGAGTGCAGTTCTGGGGACCAATCTCAAAAAAAGACATTGCAGTGGAGGGGCATAAAGCTAATAAGGGGAATGTAGAATTTAAGCTATGAGGAAATGTTACCCAAACTGAGTCTGTTTTCTCTAGACTAAAAGGGTCTTGAGAGGTGAAATGATTACTTTATATAAATATGTTCAAGGCCCATATACAGAGATGGCAGAAGCTATTTTTATTCCAAGAAAATGGTTTGTGACAAGAGGTCACAATTTAAGGCTGGAAGAATTTTTTTCACTGTAAGAGCAATCAAATTATGGAACTCATTACCTAAGGATGTAATAAATGCCAATAAAATGGTTTTGATACATTTCTGGAAAAAACAGAATTCAGGGATATGATTGCTTGTGTTAAATAGGTCACCTTTTTAAATGGGATTAGTTTATTATAAATATATTAAGCTCTGTATAGGTTGTCTTTTTCAACCTCATCTACTATGTTACTATGTTATGTTACATTAAAGAGAAGCTCAGGACCTCGAGTTTAGAAACTGAAGAAAAGTGCTTGGGGGGACCATGGAACTTAAAACTAAGGGAATATTGCAAGACACTGGGCTCTGAGTCTGTGTACAGCCAGGCATGAAGAAAATTTCTCCAGCCTTAGTAAGGTTAATTAAAAGCAGACCTTTATTGTTCCATGGTCCAAAGTACAGCAACGTTTCAGACCTGTATACGGTCCTTAGTCATGACTAAGGACCGGATAGAGGTCTGAAACATTGTTGCTGTACTTTGCAATGCCCTACAAAGGACCCTTTTAAGTGCTATTGGTAGTTTAGTGTTAGATTAGGGGGTGTTTTTTAGGGTGGATTTTTTGTTTTTATAGGGGTATTAGATAAGGTTTAATTTTTTTTATTTTGGATAATTTCGTTTATTATATTTTGTAATGTTAGATTTTTTTTAATTTTCATAAATTTAGACTTTGTTTTTTTGTTTTTTTTCGTAGTGTTTTTTAATTTTGTAATATAGGTTTTTTATTTTTGGTATATTTTATTTTTTTAAATAGTAATGTTAGGTTTATGTATAGTTTAAGCTTTGTTTTTTTTATTTCTCAGGTAAGTTTTTATTTATTTTAAGGTAGTTATATTCTATGTTTAATTTAAAGTTAGGGGGGTGTTAGGCTTAGGGGTTAATAGTTTAATTTAGGTAGTTGCGATGTGGGTGTTTGGCGGTTTAGGGGTTAATAGGTTTATTTTAGTATTTGTGATCTGGGGCGGTGGATTAGGGGTTAATAGTTTTATGTGATGTGGGGGGTCTGCGTTTTAGGGGATAATAGGTTTATTTAGGTGTTAGGATGTGGGTGGGAGGCGGATTAGGGGTAAATAGGTTTATTGTAGTGTTGGCGATGTCTGGGGGTGGCGGATTAGGGGTATTTAAACTAGGGGTTTATGTTAGGGTGTTAGATTTATAGATAACTTTGTTGTCTCCATAAACATCAGTGGGGATTGCTTTATAGCGATTGCCATTACGCAATCGCAGGTGTTAGTTTTTTTCTAACACTTTTTCTCCATTGATGTCTATGGGGGAAAACGTGCACGAGCACGTCAAGTCCGGACTTGGCTTTTGTGCGGTATGGAGCTTATCGCACCATAACGCACAACACAAGAATGTTTTTTGTAACTTGTAATGGCAGCGCTATGGACTGCTAAATTTTTAGCGTTATTTACGCACCGGGTTTAGCGCACAACTTGTAATCTAGGTCTTTATGCCTACAAAATCCTTGACTTTGCATAAATGTACGTAGAAGAATTTATGCTGTTTTGAAGGCCAAATATTAGTTTGATTTATATTATTTTTCTGTTCACTCACATATGTAGACGTACATAAAAATACACACACACATACATTTACACCTTTGAGCCCTTCCTAGTCTAACACCTTGCCATATACCTTATCACTTTAAAACAATGTTAACAACCGTTTTTAAATTTTAAAAATATAAATAGTTGAAATAGATGTCTATATATGTGTACATATTTAAGCATGTATATGTATGTATATCTTTGTTAAAGCCCTTTGCAGTTATTTTTTTTTCTTATACCTGAGACTTCATATCTTTGAGTCCTTATAACATTTTTAAATGTTAACCAGATCTCTGAGGTTGCTTTATCCCGACGTCACGCGTGTTAAATTCAATTGTGTTTAAGCGAACGCATTTACTTTTAACTTGTAATACTGCGTTACTACTGACATGCTACTTTTGACACGTGCAAAGAGCCGCAATAAAAACCTTTCCACTCACGCCCAACAGTTAAAGCACCACTAGTAATCTAGCCCACTGTGTTTGTACTAAAAAATAGGTCATTATGTTAAGTTAAAAAAAAAAAGTAATATACTTTAACTATTTATTTTGTGCTATTTTCCTGTAATTTAATGCTGAAACTTGTGGCTTTTCCAATTTCCCTGAGTTTCTATAAAGTTATGTACACTGCCATGATTAAAGGGATAGTCTACCATAGAATTGTTATTGTTTAAAAAGATAGATAATCCCTTTATTACCCATTCCCCAGTTTTGCATAACCAGCACAGTTATATTAATATACTTTTTACCTGTGTGATTACTTTGGCCTCTAGTTATCAAGTCGTCAACCTCAAATACGCTGGAATTCCGCAGCATATTTGTGGCGAGGCTGATTCGCCTAAGTTATCAAGCCCTACGCACCGGCAAAAGTAGAATTTAGTGACGTAAGCTTCGATCCGCCAGACTCAGTCCGACACAGATCGATTCTTACGCACAATCTGACTACTTTTGCTAGTTATCAAAAAACTAGCAGGTACGCTCTGCACTTTTCCGGCCCAGCGTACCTGGTTTTCAATCCGCCGCCCTGGAGGTGGCGGATCCCATAGGAATCAATGGGAGTCTGACCATAGCGAAAGTTCATGTTCGCTGCTGCCCGACATCCCATTGATTCCTATGGGAGATGTCTGCACCTAACACCCTAATCTGCCCCCCCTACACCGCCGCAACTAAATAAAGTTATTACCCCCTAAACCGCCACTCCCGGAGCCCACCGCCACTCTAATAAACTGATTAACCCCTAAACCGCCGCTCCCGGACCCCGCCGCCACTCTAATAAATATGTTAACCCCTAAACCGCCGCTCCCGGACCCCGCCGCCACTCTAATAAATATGTTAACCCCTAAACCGCCGCTCCCCGACCCCGCCGCCACTCTAATAAATATGTTAACCCCTAAACCGCCGCTCCCGGACCCCGCCGCCACTCTAATAAATAGGTTAACCCCTAAACCGCCGCTCCCGGACCCCGCCGCCACCTACATACCTATTAACCCCTATCCTGCCCCCCCTACACCGCCGCCACCTATAATACATTTATTAACCCCTATCCTTCCCCCCCTACACTGCCGCCACTATAATAAAATTATTAACCCCTAAACCTAAGTCTAACCCTAACCCTAACACCCCCCTAACTTAAATATTAATTAAATACATCTAAATATTATAACTCTTATTAACTAAATTAATCCTATTTAAAACTAAATACTTACCTTTAAAATAAACCCTAATATAGCTACAATATAAATAATAATTATATTGTAGCTATCTTAGGATTTATTTTTATTTTACAGGCAACTTTCAATTTATTTTAACTAGGTACAATAGCTATTAAATAGTTATTAACTATTTAATAGCTACCTAGTTAAAATAAAGACAAATTTACCTGTAAAATAAAAACTAACCTAAGTTACAATTACACCTAACACTACACTATACTTAAATAAATTATTCCTATTTAAAACTAAATACTTACCTGTAAAATAAACCCTAAGATAGCTACAATGTAATTAATAATTACATTGTAGCTATTTTAGGATTTATATTTATTTTACAGGTAACTTTGTATTTATTTTAGCTAGTTAGAATAGTTATTAAATAGTTATTAACTATTTAATAACTACCTAGCTAAAAGAAATACAAAATTACCTGTAAAATAAATCCTAACCTAAGTTACAATTAAACCGAACACTACACTATCATTAAATTAATTAAATAAATTACCTACAAATAACTACAATTAAATACAATTAAATAAACTAACTAAAGTACAAAAAATAAAAAAACTTAGTTTCAAAAAATAAAAAAAACTAAATTACAAAAAATAAAAAAAACTAAGTTACAAACATTTAAAAAATATTACAACAATTTTAAGCTACTTACACCTAATCTAAGCCCCCTAATAAAATAACAAAGCCCCCAAAATAAAAAAAATGCCCTACCCTATTCTACATTAAAAAGTTACCAGCTCTATTACCTTACCAGCCCTTAAAAGGGCCTTTTGCGGGACAAGCCCCAAAGAAAACAGCTCTTTTGCCTGTAAAATAAAAATACAACCCCCCCCAACATTAAAACCCACCACCCACACACACCCCTACTCTAACCCAAACCCCCCTTAAATAAACCTAACACTACCCCCCTGAAGATCATCCTACCTTTAGCCGTCTTCAGCCAGCCGACCACCGATGGAACAGAAGAGGGCATCCACAGCGGCCGAAGTCTTCATCCAAGGGGCACTGAAGAAGTCTTCCATCCGATTGAAGTCTTCATCCAAGGGGTGCTGAAGAAGTCTTCCATCCGATTGAAGTCATCATCCAAGGGGCGCTGAAGAAGTCTTCCATCCGATTGAAGTAATCATACAGGCGGCGTCTTCAATCTTCATCCATCCGGAGCAGAGCGGAGCCATCTTCAGACGAGCCGACGCGGAGCCATCCTCTTCTACCGACGGACTAACGACGAATGACGGTTCCTTTAAGTGACGTCATCCAAGATGGCGTCCCTCGAATTCCGATTGGCTGATAGGATTCTATCAGCCAATCGGAATTAAGGTAGGAAAATCTGATTGGCTGATTTAATCAGCCAATCAGATTGAGCTTGCATTCTATTGGCTGTTCCGATCAGCCAATAGAATGTGAGCTCAATCTGATTGGCTGATTGGATCAGCCAATCGGATTGAAATTCAATCTGATTGGCTGATTAAATCAGCCAATCAGATTTTTCCTACCTTAATTCCGATTGGCTGATAGAATCCTATCAGCCAAATGGAATTCGAGGGATGCCATCTTGGATGACGTCACTTAAAGGAACCGTCATTCGTCGTTAGTCCGTCGGTAGAAGAGGATGGCTCCGCGTCGGCTCGTCTGAAGATGGCTCCGCTCCGGATGGATGAAGATTGAAGACGCCGCCTGGATGATGACTTCAATCGGATGGAAGACTTCTTCAGCGCCCCTTGGATGATGACTTCAATCGGATGGAAGACTTCTTCAGCGCCCCTTGGATGAAGACTTCAATCAGATGGAAGACTTCTTCAGCGCCCCTTGGATGAAGACTTCGGCCACTGCGGATGTCCTCTTCTGTTCCATCGGTGGTCGGCTGGCTGAAGACGGCTAAAGGTAGGATGATCTTCAGGGGGGTAGTGTTAGGTTTATTTAAGGGGGGTTTGGGTTAGAGTAGGGGTGTGTGGGTGGTGGGTTTTAATGTTGGGGGGTTGTATTTTTATTTTACAGGCAAAAGAGCAGTTTTCTTTGGGGCATGCCCTGCAAAAGGCCCTTTTAAGGGCTGGTAAGGTAATAGAGCTGGTAACTTTTTAATGTAAAATAGGGTAGGGCATTTTTTTATTTGGGGGGGCTTTGTTATTTTATTAGGGGGCTTAGATTAGGTGTAAGTAGCTTAAAATTGTTGTAATATTTTTGAAATGTTTGTAACTTAGTTTGTTTTATTTTTTGTAACTTAGTTTTTTTAATTTTTTGTACTTTAGTTAGTTTATTTAATTGTATTTAATTGTAGTTATTTGTAGGTAATTTATTTAATTAATGTAATGATAGTGTAGTGTTAGGTTTAATTGTAACTTAGGTTAGGATTTATTTTACAGGTAATTTTGTATTTCATTTAGCTAGGTAGTTATTTAATAGTTAATAACCATTTAATTATTCTAACTAGCTAAAATAAATACAAAGTTATCTGTAAAATAAATATAAATCCTAAAATAGCTACAATGTAATTATTAATTACATTGTAGCTATCTTAGGGTTTATTTTACAGGTAAGTATTTAGTTTTAAATAGGAATAATTTATTTAAGTATAGTGTAGTGTTAGGTGTAATTGTAACTTAGGTTAGTTTTTATTTTACAGGTAAATTTGTCTTTATTTTAACTAGGTAGCTATTAAATAGTTAATAACTATTTAATAGCTATTGTACATAGTTAAAATAAATTGAAAGTTGCCTGTAAAATAAAAATAAATCCTAAGATAGCTACAACATAATTATTATTTATATTGTAGCTATATTAGGGTTTATTTTAAAGGTAAGTATTTAGTTTTAAATAGGATTAATTTAGTTAATAAGAGATAATATTTAGATGTATTTAATTAATATTTAAGTTAGGGTTAGACTTAGGTTTAGGGGTTAATAATTTTATTATAGTGGCGGCGGTGTAGGGGGGGCAGGATAGGGGTTAATAAATTTATTATAGGTGGCGGCGGGGTCCGGGAGCAGCGGTTTAGGGGTTAAACAATTTATTTAGTTGCGGCGGGATCCGGGATTGGCAGGATAGGGGTTAATAAATTTATTATAGGTGGCGGCGGTATAGGGGGGGCAGGATAGGGGTTACTAGGTATAATGTAGGTGGCGGTGGGCTCCGGGAGCAGCGGTTTAGGGGTTAATACATTTATTATAGTTGCGGCAGTGTCCGGGAGCGGTGGTTTAGGGGTTAATAACTTTATTTAGTTGAGGGGGGCTCCGGGGGCACCGGTATAGGGGGTAGAACAGTGTAGTTTAGTGTGGGTGCTTAGTGACAGCTTGTCAATAAAGCTGTCAAAAAGCCGAAGAGCAGCGAGATCGGATGAGTGATAACTATCAGTCCGCTGCTCATCGCCCCGTACTTGGTGCGCGGATTTTTGACAGATTTATTGATAACTTTGGCGAGATTATTCAGGTCCGCGGCGGCGATGGTAGGCGAGCTTAGGCGGGCGTATTGGGGCCGGCGATGGCAGGTAAGTAGACACGTTGATAACTAGAGGCCTTTGTATCTAAGCCTCTGTAGACTGCCCTCTTATCTCAGGGCTATTTATTTATTATCTATTGACTTGCATTTTAGCAAATTTGTACTGTGTTCTGCGCAACTCCACCAGAGTGAGCACAATGTTATCTATATGGAACACATGAATTAGTAGTGTCTTGCGAATAGCTAATAAAAAATGCATGTGATAAGAGGCTGTCTGTAGTGGCTTAGAAACATTTAGAGGTTTAAATTTTATTAAGTTGGGGAATGGGTAGTAAATGCGTTATTTATTTTTTTTAAACAATAACAATGTTGGTTTAGACTGTCCCTTTAAACCTGTTTCCTTATCAAATCACTTTGTTGAGGACAATTGTGAACGGATAAAGGGGCCTATCTATCAAGCTCTAAAAGGAGCTTGACAGCCCGTGTTTCTGGCCAGTCTTCAGACTCGCCAGAAACAGCAGTTATGAAACAGCGGTCACAAAGACCGCTGCTCCATAACCTGTCCGCTTGCTCTGAGCAGGCGGACAGGAATAGCCACAATTCAACCCGATCGAGTACGATCGGGTTGATTGACACCTCCCTGCTGGCGGCCGATTGGCTGCGAGTCTGCAGGGGGAGGCATTGCACCAGCAGCTCTTGTGAGCTGCTGGTGCAGTTCTGAATACGGAGAGCATATTGCTCTCCACATTCAGCGAGGTCTTGCGGACCTGATCCACACTGTCGGATCAGGTTCGCAAGACCTTTGTTAAATAGGGGCCAAAGTGTGCACACAATAGCTGAGTGGAATATAGCAATGTTAACCCTGTCAAATTGCTATTCTTTGTACACTGTTCCTTATTGTCCTCAGCAGAGGAGACAGATAAGGAGAAAGCCTAGCTTTCAACATGGGAGTGCCCATTATTTTAAAGAAAAAAAGTACTTTATTGGAACTATAACTTTACACTTATTTATTCAAAATGTACACAACTAATAGAATTTTAAAAATGCATCTGCATACTGTTCTCAGGCTAATCTTTGCTTTAAATACATCATTATATCTGGCATTATATTTACTGTTTAATGTCCATTTAAAACAAACACCCTGGCTGTCTCCTCAGCACATATAATAGGTGCCAAGGTAGAGATTCTTGAATCACCCTTATAAACCGCTCTCCAAAGTAAGATGCACCGGCAACGCCGCTAAATAGGGACAGGTCACCAGACAGCCATCTTACATTCTACAGGTCCCTGAAGCTATGAACGGCTCTTGTTCCTGATATTTATAAACAGTTTGTGGCAGATTTAAGTGACACCTAATTACATTCAGTTATGGTAAGTCTCTGTATCTTGCAACTCCTCTGCTCCACTGTGTACAAAGTATGTCTCTTGTCCGTCTCTTTACACGTTTTGCTATTATTAAACCTAATTATTCTGAGCTCAGCTATTACAGACAGCCCCCTGGCAGATGCTCCTCTAGATGCAATGGCATGTTGAATCCTGCTGGCTTTGTTGAATGAATAAATGGACTTACAGGAAAGCCACGCGCACTCTGCTGAGGGATTCATATTGATAACAATCTGTGAATGGGAAGTGATGAAGGCTTAGTGAATGAGAGCTCTTCTGCTTTATCTGTGAGATGTTTTCAGCTTTGAACAAGAGGTCACCACCTGCACAGAACACAGCTCAGCGGCTCTGACATGCTATCAATTTATCCACAAGCTGTCTAATCATCGATACAAATACAAGAGGGGAAGTGAAAATCAAAGCTTTCTGGATCAAGTATAAAAGGGACAGGAAACACTAGGATATGAAATACAACAAAATGTTTAAAGAGACATTGTTACCCATATGCTAAATCACTTGAGGCCCGATTATGAGTGGAGCGCTAACAGTTACGGCAAGCAAAAAGTGGTTTATCACGGGTGTTTCAGCGAGTTGGATTTACCGCTCGTATTACAAGTTGAAAGTAAACGCGATAGATTGAGCGCAATTACGATTTATGCTATAATGATTGCTGTGTACTCTTTTAAATGGTTAACTATTTTGCAAAACAAAAAAGTGTCACAAGACACATAAAAATATATTATAAAGTACAGTTACACTCATAAAACTAATAAAAAATATATAAAAATGGTTCAAAGATATGAGGTTTCAGGTGTTAGAAAAAAAAGGCAGACACAGGGCTTTAACATAGAGATACATACATATAAATGTTTAAAGATGGATGTATATATGTGCACAGATGTATTTATATGTGCATTTATGTATTTACAGACATATATATGCATATTAATACATATATACACATATTTATACATATATACACATATTTATACATATATACACATATTTATACATATATACACATATTAATACATATATACGCATATTAATACATATATACGCATATTAATACATATATACGCATATTAATACATATATACGCATATTTATACATATATACGCATATTAATACATATATACGCATATTTATACATATATACGCATATTTATACATATATACACATATTTATACATAAATACACATATTAATACACATATACGCATATTTATACATATATACACATATTTATACATATATACACATATTTATACATATATACACATATTAATACATATATACACATATTTATACATATATACACATATTAATACATATATACGCATATTAATACATATATACGCATATTTATACATATATACGCATATTTATACATATATACACATATTTATACATATATACACATATTTATACATATATACACATATTAATACATATATACACATATTTATACATATATACTGTACACATATTAATACATATATACACTTATTTATACATATATACACATATTAATACATATATACACATATTTATACATATATACACATATTAATACATATATACACATATTTATACATATATACACATATTTATACATATATACACATATTAATACATATATACACATATTTATACATATATACACATATTTATACATATATACACATTTATACATATATACACATATTAATACATATATACACATATTTATACATATATACACATATTAATACATATATACGCATATTAATACATATATACGCATATTAATACATATATACGCATATTTATACATATATACGCATATTTATACATATATACACATATTTATACATATATACACATATTTATACATATATACACATATTAATACATATATACACATATTAATACATATATACACATATTTATACATATATACTGTACACATATTAATACATATATACACTTATTTATACATATATACACATATTAATACATATATACACATATTTATACATATATACACATATTAATACATATATACACATATTAATACATATATACACATATTTATACATATATACACATATTTATACATATATACACATATTTATACATATATACACATATTAATACATATATACACATATTTATACATATATACACATTTATACATATATACACATATTAATACATATATACACATATTTATACATATATACACATATTAATACATATATACACATATTTATACATATATACACATATTAATACATATATACACATATTTATACATATATACACATATTTATACATATATACACATTTATACATATATACACATATTTATACATATATACACATATTAATACATATATACACATATTTATACATATATACGCATATTTATACATATATACGCATATTTATACATATATACACATATTAATACATATATACACATATTTATACATATATACACATATTAATACATATATACACATATTTATACATATATACACATTTATACATATATACACATATTTATACATAAATACACATATTAATACACATATACGCATATTTATACATATATACACATATTTATACATATATACACATATTTATACATATATACACATATTAATACATATATACACATATTTATACATATATACACATATTAATACATATATACGCATATTAATACATATATACGCATATTAATACATATATACGCATATTTATACATATATACGCATATTTATACATATATACACATATTTATACATATATACACATATTTATACATATATACACATATTAATACATATATACACATATTAATACATATATACACATATTTATACATATATACTGTACACATATTAATACATATATACACTTATTTATACATATATACACATATTAATACATATATACACATATTTATACATATATACACATATTAATACATATATACACATATTTATACATATATACACATATTTATACATATATACACATATTTATACATATATACACATATTAATACATATATACACATATTTATACATATATACACATATTTATACATATATACACATTTATACATATATACACATATTAATACATATATACACATATTTATACATATATACACATATTAATACATATATACACATATTAATACATATATACGCATATTAATACATATATACGCATATTAATACATATATACGCATATTTATACATATATACGCATATTTATACATATATACACATATTTATACATATATACACATATTAATACATATATACACATATTTATACATATATACTGTACACATATTAATACATATATACACTTATTTATACATATATACACATATTAATACATATATACACATATTTATACATATATACACATATTAATACATATATACACATATTTATACATATATACACATATTTATACATATATACACATATTAATACATATATACACATATTTATACATATATACACATTTATACATATATACACATATTAATACATATATACACATATTTATACATATATACACATATTAATACATATATACACATATTTATACATATATACACATATTTATACATATATACACATATTAATACATATATACACATATTTATACATATATACACATATTTATACATATATACACATTTATACATATATACACATATTTATACATATATACACATATTAATACATATATACACATATTTATACATATATACGCATATTTATACATATATACGCATATTTATACATATATACACATATTAATACATATATACACATATTTATACATATATACACATATTAATACATATATACACATATTTATACATATATACACATTTATACATATATACACATATTTATACATATATACGCATATTTATACATATATACACATATTAATACATATATACACATATTTATACATATATATATAAATGCATTGGAGGCTTCTGCAGTTAACTAGATGAAAACATGTAAAAGCATATTTATGCAATATTCATATCTAATAAAGTGTTATACTGTGTATTACTGTAAATATTCACATTCCATTGTTCTGCACATAGCAGCATATGTTCTATGTATTTATAAAGATATATAGATATATGAACAAAATACCATCAGATATACATAGAAATTGGTATTTATGAAGTTGAAAGTAAACGCGATAGATTGAGCGCAATTACGATTTATGCTATAATGATTGCTGTGTACTCTTTTAAATGGTTAACTATTTTGCAAAACAAAAAAGTGTCACAAGACACATAAAAATATATTATAAAGTACAGTTACACTCATAAAACTAATAAAAAATATATAAAAATGGTTCAAAGATATGAGGTTTCAGGTGTTAGAAAAAAAAGGCAGACACAGGGCTTTAACATAGAGATACATACATATAAATGTTTAAAGATGGATGTATATATGTGCACAGATGTATTTATATGTGCATTTATGTATTTACAGACATATATATGCATATTAATACATATATACACATATTTATACATAAATACACATATTTATACATATATACACATATTTATACATATATACACATATTTATACATATATACACATATTAATACATATATACACATATTTATACATATATACACATATTAATACATATATACGCATATTAATACATATATACGCATATTAATACATATATACGCATATTAATACATATATACGCATATTAATACATATATACGCATATTTATACATATATACACATATTTATACATATATACACATATTTATACATAAATACACATATTAATACATATATACGCATATTTATACATATATACACATATTTATACATATATACACATATTTATACATATATACACATATTAATACATATATACACATATTTATACATATATACACATATTAATACATATATACACATATTAATACATATATACGCATATTAATACATATATACGCATATTTATACATATATATGCATATTAATACATATATACGCATATTTATACATATATACACATATTTATACATATATACACATATTAATACATATATACACATATTTATACATATATACTGTACACATATTAATACATATATACACTTATTTATACATATATACACATATTAATACATATATACACATATTTATACATATATACACATATTAATACATATATACACATATTAATACATATATACACATATTTATACATATATACACATATTTTTACATATATACACATATTTATACATATATACACATATTAATACATATATACACATATTTATACATATATACACATATTTATACATATATACACATTTATACATATATACACATATTTATACATATATACACATATTAATACATATATACACATATTTATACATATATACACATATTTATACATATATACGCATATTTATACATATATACACATATTAATATATATATACACATATTTATACATATATACACATATTAATACATATATACACATATTTATACATATATACACATATTTATACATATATACACATTTATACATATATACACATATTTATACATATATACACATATTAATACATATATACACATATTTATACATATATACGCATATTTATACATATATACACATATTTATACATATATACACATATTAATACATATATACACATATTTATACATATATATATAAATGCATTGGAGGCTTCTGCAGTTAACTAGATGAAAACATGTAAAAGCATATTTATGCAATATTCATATCTAATAAAGTGTTATACTGTGTATTACTGTAAATATTCACATTCCATTGTTCTGCACATAGCAGCATATGTTCTATGTATTTATAAAGATATATAGATATATGAACAAAATACCATCAGATATACATAGAAATTGGTATTTATGAATAAATAGAACATATTTGGCTATGTGAAGAATGTTGGAATGGGAAATAATCCTATTTTCATGTCAGGTTAGTGCACTTGAGAATATGCGAGTAGGGTAAGCTTTTTCCATTTTTTTGCTCCATTGACTTCTAGGGGGAATAAGTGAACGTGCACGTGATATTCTAAGATCGTCTTTTTGTGTGCATCTGGTTAGCACTCGCGTGAAAATGTTTTACTTTCAACTTGTAATATGAGTGCTACCCAGGGCACGCAAAAAGCTTACTTCTAGCGGAGTTAACGAGCGAGCGGGAGCATTAAATACCGCTCTACTTGTAATCTGGCCCTTGATATTTTACCTCATAATTCCTTCAGATCGCCAGAATAAGTGCTCTGTAAAAAAAAAAAAAAAAAAAAAAAAGAATCAACCGATCAATATCATTAGTTAACACTTTGCTCTCCTGTGATCTCATTGGATTTGCCCATTACCTTAAGGGGACATGAAACCCAAAAGTTTTCTCTCATGATTCAGATAGAACATACCATTTTAAACAACTTTTACTTCTGTTATCTAATTTGCTTCATTCTTTTGGTATCCTATGTTGAAGGAGCAGCAATACACTCCTGGGAATTGGCTAAAAGCCAATGACATGAGGCATATACACTATGTGTAGCCAACAATCAGCAGCTTCTGAGCCTACCTAGGTATACTTTTCAACAAAGAATGCAAAGAAAATTAAACAAATTAGATAATAGAAATACATTTGAAAGTTATTTACAATAGCATGTCCCTTTAAGATATTTAATAGTAAACTGAGAAGGGAAATAAAGTGACTGTTCCTGCACATACAAGATGCATGTCCCCTTTGTAAGTACCAAAACAAGTATCCTAATTGGATGCTTAATTTCCCCCTAAAATAGGAAGTGGCTAATGAGAAAATTGTGAGGTAAAATACCTTACTTTTTATGTACAGCAGTTCATGTAACATTTTCTAGTCAGCTTTTTACAAATATGCTGCACCACTTACAAATGCATCAGCATTTGGGTATCACTCCATAACAATATTGCAATATAATTTCATTATCTATTTGCCTTAATTTCTACAAATGTGTCGGGTTTCCAACTCTGAAATTTGGATGTGCAAACTAGAGACTTAAAAAGCCCAACCCTGTTGCATATCTCTTCCTAAGTAGCCTCAGAAGAGCTGATAAGATATTGTGAAACAATGCACAAATTGCAAACAAAATGACAACAGCAAACTTTGCCTACTCCATTAACAAAATCACTTGAAAGTGATGCAGCTTAAAGGGACAGTCTACTCCAGAATTTTTATGGTTTAAAAGATAGATAATCCCTTTATTACCCATTCCCCAGTTTTGCATAACCAACACAGTTATATTAATATACTTTTTACCTCTGTGATTGCCTTGTTTCTAAGCCTCTTCTGACAGCCCCCTGATCACATGAAATTTTATTTATTATCTAGTGACTTACATTTTAGCCAATTAGTGCAGTGTCTGCCACAAACCATGGGCGTGATCACAATGTTATGTATATGGCTCACATGAACTAGCTCTCCCTTGTTGTGATAAGCAAATAAAAAATCATGTGATAAGAGATAAGAGGCGGCCTTCAAGGGCTTAGAAATTATCATATGAGCCTGCCTAGGTTTAGCTTTCAACTAAGAATACCAAGAGAACAAAGCATATTTGATGATAAAAGTAAAATGGAAAGTTGTTTAAAATTACATGCCCTATCTGAATCATGAAAGTTTATTTTTGACTAGACTGTCCCTTTAATGGGATGTTAATTTATTGTAAGAAAAATTCTTGTGTTTTCAGGGTGTATTTTTTTTACTCTTTAACCCCTTAACTGCTAAACCATTCCCAACCCATGTGCTGAGCTGTTTCCATTCTCCTTCTATTATAAGATTTACTTTGATCTCTTGGGATTGTTTGTTGTTTGTTGAAAGCTAAACCTAGGTAGGCTCATATGCTAATTTCTAAGCCCTTGAAGGCTGCCTCATATCATTTTTACAGCTTTTCACAGCTAGACAGGGCTAGTTAATGTGTCTCATATAGCTAAACAATGTGCTTACTCCAGTGGAGTTATTTATGAGTCAGCACTGATTGGCTAAAATACAAGTCTATCAAAAGAACTGAAATAAAGGGTCAGTCTGCAGAGGCTTAGATACAAGGTAATCACAGAGGTAAAAGGTATTTGAATATGTGTGTTGGTTATGCAAAACTGATGAATGGGTAATAAAGGGATTATCTATCTTAATAAACAATAAACATTCTGGAGTAGACTGTCCCTTTAACATAGATTATAAATAGAAAAGTAGCTGACATGCCTATCTGTAGCTGTAAACTGTTAAAGATAAACATGTCTCATACAGTAAATTAGTATATGCTAATGCGATCACAGAAGGGGCTAGCACGTAGAGCCATTTGTGTTTGTTGTAAGTCAGCAGTAAAACAGCTTTTTATACCGAGGATGTCAAATAGCAGAGCTGCAGTGTTTTCACATATAGCATATATACAAGTTATTTATTTGTATTTAATTCCCATAATGCTAGACCTGGGTAGATGTATCTTAGTAAAACAGGTAATATGCATTGAACAAGATAATTAGAATGACACTTATAGGACACACTTTTGTTAAAGGGACATAGAACAGTATGAGATTGTAATATAATTTTTCCCCTTTTTCCTGTAATTTTCCTTGTGGCACTAACTGTGACCCTTTTTTTAATTTATTTAGATTGATTCTTTCCAGTTTTGATGTTGGCGACATATAAATGCCTACAAAGATATGAAGAAGAGCTGGCTATTTCTATGACTATTTTTCCATGATCATTTAGAACTATTTGTCTTTGATTACCAGAGTGCCCCCTTTTGAACACCACCTTAATTGATTATATATACATATATACAGCAAACACGTGGGAATCACTGGGCAAAAACTAGAAGTTTATGCTTGATTGGGAAATTCATTATTTCTTTTAGTGGACTGATATTAATATGTTTATTGTATGGACTTCATTGTACTAAATATTGTATGTTTTTTTTATTTCTGGTAGGGTTCACTTGGGGCCAAAATAATTAATGAAAGTATATTGCAGAGTTGTTTTACAAGGCATAAATAAACATACTCTGTTACAATCTCATTGTGTTTACTGTCCCTTTAAGGGATATAAAAATGTACAATTATGTTATGCCAGTTACAGCATATCAGTATGTAGAGCTGGAGAACCAAAACTTCCTTTTAACGAGCATTCAATACTAGGCGCTGGACTTTCGGCAACCCTGTCCTTATGTTATTCCACCATTGTTTTTGGGTTGGACTTGGCACTATTTTATTTTTTTCTTCACCTTCTCTTACTCATTCCCTTTTACCTTTGAATCTCTGATAAAGTGAATAGACAACACCCAACTACATACATATTTGTATTATTATAACATTTGTTGTTCAGCACTAATTCTTCCTTTTTTTAAATATATGTTATATAATGTTTAAAGTGAAAGTAAAGTTAGGTGGTCAGCTATGCACAGTTACATCGGTTAGTTAAAAATAATAGGAGTTTAATTCATAATTTTTCTGTAAGCTTACTCTAAATAACATTGTCGCCGCAAATAAACTGATATTTTTCCGATTTTACAATCATCCCGTTTTTCAATACCTATTTTACTTCCTTGTCACGTTTAGATTTTAACCAGTTGATTTTCTGGCTGATCGGCGGCCGTGAAGCTACGTCATCATAATATCCAATCTATTGCGCATGCGCCAAATCTGTTAGACACAGAATTCTGTTGGACGCGCGTGCCCAATTCGCGCATGTGCACAGCATTTTCTCTGTTGCTGCCGAGAAAGTAATCTGTTTACACTACTGCTCCGCAACAACATTGAATCGCATGCGCATTGCAGCCCTGATCACCGATTTGCGCATGTGCAATGCATTCCATGATCGTGAATGCGCATTTCAGCTACGTATATAGCGGTGGGACCACTCTATACGTAAAGGCCAAAAAATACAGGAAGAGGAGGGTGGGCCGAGCAAGGACCTACACGGTAGGGAAATAAGATATTAAAATATAACGTCAATTTTGTAAAAAAAAACATAGCGATCCTTAGATATTATTGATAAAGATTACATATATGTGTTGCAGAGGTAAAAAATGTACTTTTACTTTAAGCTGTGTGAAAAAACAGTACACATGTAACTCTTCTGACTTCTACTATGCAAACGAATACAAAGTACAGGAACAGCTATCAAAGAGCCAGGAATGTCATTGATCTGTGAAAGGAAACGGCTTCTGTCACAAGATGCAACAATATTGCGGCTCCCAGTATTAGGATGCAGATGCAGAGCTTTACCAATTGACTCCTGCAAAGGGTTAAAGTGACAGGAAACCCCAAAACTTTCTTTCATGATTTGGATAAAACATACACTTTTAAACAACTTTCTAATTTACTTCTATTTTCACTTTTGCTACATTCTCTTGTTATCCTTTGCTAAAGGAACAGCATTGCACAAACTGGCAGCTAGCTGAACACATCTAGTTAGCCAATCACAAGAGACAAATGTGTGCAGGCACATATCAGCAGCTAGCTCCCACTAGTGTAGGATATGTGCATATTCATTTTCAACAAGGGATAACAAGAGAATGAAGTAAATTTGAAACTAGAATTGAATGCAAACATTTGTTTTAAATTACATGCTCCATCTGAATCATGTAAGTTTATTTTGAACTTTCCTATCCCTTTAATAAAAGAGCTGCAGTTATAGGAGGAAAAATCAATAACATAATGAGTAGTAAATATGCTACTGTAGTTGTACCCAGCAGTTCAATGTCCCTTTAATAAGATCTACCATTCAAATGATATTTTTACAAGTTTTCCAGCATTTTATTCTTTTGTTTTTGTTTTCCTTTTTTTCTGATTTGGCATTAATGCAGTTTGATGCATGATCTTGACAGAATATATAATATATGTAATTGTCTGTGCAGAAGGTGTTTTACGAGGCAATTGGCAGTTTTTAGAACGCTCACTTCCAGTCTTGCAATCCTCACTAAAAATGGAGTTAGACATTTCTCCCCGGAGTCCATACGCTGTTCATGAATTTTTAAACAAACTTTTCTCAGCTGCGTTTTGAAGGATGCGTTACAGCAGATCCCTTAATCACTAATGCTTTCTGGATAAGACTCCAATAATACATTTGGCTGCACCACTGAACCTGAGAAGACTTATTTTTAAACCGGCTACTTTATTTTAATGTGTCTTTCCCATGAGATCAAAATATTATTACCTCCTCTATCTTAAAATGCTTCATTTAAAATGCAAATTTAAAAATGCAAATTTAAATTATTGATTTCATTCACTTGAGACTATTGCTGAAAATGTTTTTAAGGGAAAGGCAGAATTTTTTTTAAAGAAACTTAAATATGCAACATCATTAGTACACATCTAGATGATACCTAAATGTTGAAATTGATGCAACATAGCTGTAAAAAGCTGACTAGAAATAACCTCTCTATGTAAAAAAGAAAGATATTTTACCTCAAAATGTCCTAAGTATTCACACCCCATTGTAAATGACTTTATGCAGCCAATCAGTATGCCTGTCCCGGGACCTGCAAGGGAGCATGCCTCATGTTATTTCCCTATTTAGTTTAAGGAAGTTTACTATGAAATCTCATGAGAGTTAAGTCAAATCTCATAAGATCACAGTAAAAGAGTTCATGACATTGGCTGCTGTTTATTTCTTCCTTCTTTTTTTTTAACCTGCAGCTGGGCAGTAACTGAAAGATAACTTTTACACAGCACTTACTCTGGTGAGCTGAGGAAATTTTTTTTTTTTTACAAAGAGATTCTGAGGTGATATTTTTCTGTTAGCTTTTTACAGTCATGCTGCATGACTTCGAAGTGATTTAGCATATTAGTATTATGTCCCTTTAACCTATTAGTTTTGATTGCTACAAAGTTAAAAAAGTTAACAGGAAATGATTTTGAGGTAGGGTAGGGAAGAGAGCTGTTTGAAGGAGGTCAGGGAGGGATCAGGGGGTGGGATGTGTCAGGTGGGAGGCTAATCTCTACACTAAAGCTAAAATTAACCCTACAAGCTACCTAATTAACCCCTTCACTGCTGGGCATAATACAAGTGTGGTGCAGCAGCATTTAGTGGCCTTCTACTTACCAAAAAGCAATGGCAAAGCCATATATGTCTGCTATTTCTGAACAAAGGGGATCCCAGAGAAGCATTTACAACCATTTGTGCCATAATTGCATAAGCTGTTTGTAAATAATTTAAATGAGAAACCTAAAGTTTGTGAAAAAGTTAACAATTTTTTTTTATTTGATCACATTTGACGTTGAAATGGAGGCATGAAATATACCAAAATGGGCCTAGATCAATACTTTGGGTTGTCTACTAAAAAAAGAATATGTAAACATTGGGTATTTCTAAATTCAGGAAAAAAAATAGAAACTATTTAGCATGGGTGTTTGTTGGTGGTTGTAGATGTGTAACATATTTGGGGGTCAAATTTAGAAAAAGTGTGTTTTTTTCATTTTTCCTCATATTTTATCATTTTTTTATAGTAAATTATAATATATGATATAAATAATGGGATCTTTAGAAAGTCCATTTAATGGCGAGAAAAACGGTATATAATATGTGTGGGTACAGTAAATGAGTAAGAGGAAAATTACAGCTAAACACAAACACCGCAAAAAATAAAAATAGCCCTGGTACTTAATGGTAAGAAAATTGAAAATCGGTCTGAACACTAAGGGGTTAAAGGGACACTAAACCCAATTTTTTTCTATCATGATTCAGATACAGCAGCAATTTTAAGAAACTTTCTAATTTACTCCCATTATAATTTTTTCTTCGTTCTCTTTTTCTACATTTAGCCACCAATCAGCAAGCACTATCTGAACCAAAAAGGGGCCAGTTTCTTAGCTTAGATTCCTGCTTTTTCAAATAAAGATACCAAGAGAACAAAGTAAAATTGATAAAAGGAGTAAATTAGAAAAATTCTTAAAATTGTTGCTCTATCTGAATCATTATAGCATTTGTTTTGGGTTTAGTATCCCTTTAATGATTCAGATAGAGCATGGGACATGTATATTTTTTAAAAAAAAAGAGATTTTAACTAAAAATCTCCTCAGCGGACAAATCCCATTGTAAAAGGGACTTAAACCCCCTTCTCAGAGGCTGATGAGCCCTGTAAGCATCTTGCAGTGGCTGCCGTTCAGGGTATTGCGGCCATTGTGAAGGGGTTAAGCATTCAGTCACGATGCTTGGCCCGAGCATTGCAAGGGAGTGTGCTTCTGGCATGTGCAGCCACAGTCACTTTATTTCCCTCCACAGTTTAACCCCTTAATGACCACAGCACTTTTCCATTTTCTGTCCGTTTGGGACCAAGGCTATTTTTACATTTTTGCGGTGTTTGTGTTTAGCTGTAATTTTCTTCTTACTCATTTACTGTACCCACACATATTATATACCGTTTTTCTCGCCATTAAATGGACTTTCTAAAGATACCATTATTTTCATCATATCATATAATTTACTATAAAAAAAATGATAAAATATGAGGAAAAATGGAAAAAAACCACACTTTTTCTAACTTTGACCCCCTAAATCTGTTACATATCTAAAACCACCAAAAAACACCCATGCTAAATAGTTTCTAAATTTTGTCCTGAGTTTAGAAATACCCAATGTTTACATGTTCTTTGCTTTTTTTGCAAGTTATAGGGCCATAAATACAAGTAGCACTTTGCTATTTCCAAACCATTTTTTCCCAAAATTAGCGCTAGTTACATTAGAACACTAATATCTTTCAGGAATCCCTGAATATCCCTTGACATGTATATATTTTTTTTTAGTAGACATCCCAAAGTATTGATCTAGGCCAATTTTGGTATATTTCATACCACCATTTCACCGCCAAATGCGATCAAATACAAAAAATCGTTCACTTTTTCACAAATTTTTTTCACAAACTTTCGGTTTCTCACTGAAATTATTTACAAACAACTTGTGCAATTATGGCATAAATGGTTGTAAATTCTTCTCTGGGATCCCCTTTGTTCAGAATTAGCAGACATATATGGCTTTGGCGTTGCTTTTTGGTAATTAGAAGGCCGCTAAATGCCACTGCGCACCACAAGTGTATTATGCCCAGCAGTTAAGGGGTTAATTAGGGAGCTTTTAGGGAGCTTGTAGGGTTAATTTTAGCTTTAGTGTAGTGTAGTAGACAACCCCAAGTATTGATCTAGGCACATTTTGGTATATTTCATGCCACCATTTCACCGCCAAATGCGATCAAATTAAAAAAAATGTAAAGTTTTTCACAATTTTAGGTTTCTCACTGAAATCATTTACAAGCAGCTTGTGCAATTATGGCAAAAATGGTTGTAAATGCTTGTCTGGGATCCCCTTTGTTCAGAAATAGCAGACATATATGACTTTGGCGTTGCTTTCTGGTAATTAGAAGGCCGCTAAATCCTGCTGCGCCTCACACGTGTATTATGGCTAGCAGTGAAGGGGTTAATTAGGGAGTTTGTAGGGAGCTTGCAGGTTTAATTTTAGCTTTAGTGTAGAGATCAGCCTCCCATCTGACACATCCCACCCCCTGATCCCTCCCAAAAAGCTCCCTTCCCTCCCCCACCCCACAATTGTCCCCGCCATCTTAAGTACTGGCAGAAAGTCTGCCAGTACTAAAATAAAAGGGTTTTTTAAAATATTTACATATGCTTTACATATGCTACTGTGTAGGATCCCCCCCTTAGCCCCAAACCTCCCTGATCCCCCCCCAAAACCCCTCTCTAACCCTCCCCTCTGCCTTATTGGGGGCCATCTTGGGTACCAGTTTGCAATAAAAAGTGCTTTTTTTTTTTTTTTTTTTTCTGTAGTGTAGCTTCCCCCCCCCACCCCCACACAGACAAACCCCCACCACCTTGCTGATCGTTTTTTTTTTTTAACATTTTTTATTTTCAAAATTTTCTGTAGTGTAGCGGTTCCCACCCGCTCCCTCCCCAGTCACCCCGGCCCACGATCCCGCCCACGATCCCGCCCCCCTTCACATAACCAGGGCCATCGATGGCCGCCACTCGCCTCCCGGTCCGGCTCCCACCCACCAACGAAGTAAGCCACCGATCTCCGGTGCAGAGAGGGCCACAGAGTGGCTCTCTCTGCACCGGATGGCTTAAAAAGGTTATTGCAGGATGCCTCCATATCGAGGCATCACTGCAATAACCGGAAAGCATCTGGAAGCGAGCAGGATCGCTTCCAGCTGCTTTCCACACTGAGGACGTGCAGGGTACGTTCTCAGGCGTTAACTGCCTTTTTTCTGAGGACGTACCCTGCACGTCCTCAGTCGTTAAGGGGTTAAAGGGACACTGAACCCAATTTTTTTTCTTTCATGATTCAGATAGAGCATGCAATTTTAAGCAACTTTCTAATTTACTCCTATTATCAATTTTCCTTCATTCTCTTGATATCTTTATTTTAAAAGCAGGAATGTAAATCTTAGCAGCCAGCCCATTTTAGGTTCAGCACCATGGATAGCGCTTGCTTATTAGAGGCTTAGATTTATCCACCAGGTTCTCAACCAAAAATGGTCCGGCTCCTATGCATCACACTCCTGCTTTTTAAATAAAGATAGCAAGAGAACAAAGTAAAATTGATAATAGGAGTAAATTAGAAAGTTGCTTAAAATTGCATGCTCTATCTGAATAGTGAAAGAAAAAAAATGGGTTTAGTGTCCGTTTAAGGAAGTAGATTCTCAAAACTCACAAGCTTCTTTTTTTTTTTTTTACCATAGAGCTTTCCTCTCTTGGTATTCTTTGTTGAAAGCTAAACATAGGTAGACAGCGATAGTTCATGTGTGCCAGATACATAACATTATGCTCACTCCCATGGAGTTTTTTATGAGAGGGCACTGATTGGCTAAAATACAAGTCTGTCAAAAAGAACTGAAATAAGGGGGATGTCTGCAGAGGCATAGATACAAGGTAATAACAGAGGTGAAAAGTACATTAATATAAATGTGTTTAATGTGCAAAACTGGGGAGTGGGTAATAAAGGGATTATCTATCTTTTTAAATAGCAATTCTGGAGTACACTATCCCTTTAAGCTGCATCACTTTCAAGTGATTCAGCATTTTGGTATCATTTCCCTTCAAAGCAACAGTAAGCAATGAGGTTGTAATATAAAATGTTTAAAGGGACATGAACGTTAAAACTCAAAACATTTATTTTGTGATTCAGATAGAGAGTGTAATATGAAACATCTTTCTAATTTACTTCTATTATCACATTTTCTGCCTTCTTTTGGTATATTTTGAGGAAAAGCAGGGACATAAGCTCAGGAGCGTGCATGTTTGGAGCACTAAATGGCAGCAGTTTTGCAAGAATGTTATCCATTTGCTAGAGCACTAGAGGGCAGCACTATTTCCTGCTATGTAGTGCTCCAGATGCTACCTAGGGATCTCTTCAACAAAAAATACCATGGGAATAAAGCAAATTTGATAATAGAGGAAAATTGGAAACTTTTTAAAAGCTTTTATGCTCTGTCTGAATCACAAAATACATTTTTGGGTTTCATATCCCTTTAAAGTGATAGTAAGGTTATGCAGTTTAAGACGTAGGGGCCGATTTATTAAAGTGCGAGCGGACATGATACGATGTAGCGATCATGTCCGCCGCACATTGATAAATGCCGACAGCATACACTGTCGGCATTTATCATTGCACAAGCAGTTCTTGTGAACTGCTTGTGCAATGTCGCCCCCTGCAGATTCGCGGATAATCGGCTGCTAGCAGGGGGTGTCGATCAGCCCAATCGTATAGGATCGGGCGGATTGATGTCCGCAGCCTCAGAGCAGGCGGACCAGTTATGGAGCAGCGGTCTAAAAGGGACACTAAACCCAAATTTTTTCTTTCATGATTTAGATAGAGCATGCAATTTTAAGCAACTTTCTAATTTACTCCTATTATCAATTTTTCTTTGTTCTTTTGCTATCTTTATTTAAAAAGCAGGAATGTGATGCATAGGAGCCGGCCCATTTTTGGTTGAGAACCTGGGAGGGTTATGCTTGCTTATTGGTGGGTAAATGTAAGCCGCCAATAAGCAAGCACTATCCATGGTGCTGAACCTAAAATGGACCGGCTGCTAAGATTTACATTCCTGCTTTTAAAATAAGGCTAGCAAGAGAACGAAGAAAATATGATAATAGGAGTAAATTAGAAAGTTGCTTAAAATTGCTGCTCTATCTGAATCATTAAAGAAACAAATTGGGTTCTGTGTCCCTTTAAGTGCACTTTCATTCATTACATTTTTTAAAGACGGCTCCTTAGTAAAATAATTACCGTTTACTTATGACAAACATCCCCACATTCCTCCCGCCGCAACTCATCCTGTATTTAGTTGATCGATGACGAATCCGGCTTCATCCAATCGCTGCGTGCCCCACAAGCTGGACTGCTTACCACAACCTCCCTATAAACCCCCAAACTAATGAAATGGGAGACAAGTGTGTGAACTGCATCAGAAAGCAGAAGGGACATGAAACACATTTTTTTCTTTCACGATTCAGAAAGAGCATGTGATTGTAAACAACTTTCCAATTTACTTCTATTATTTAATTTGCTTCCTTCTTTGTTATCCTTTGCTGAAAGTTTTATCTAGGTAAGCTCAGGAGCAGCAAAGAACCTTGGTTCTAGCTGCTGATTGGTGGCTGCATATATATACCGATTGTCATTGGCTCACCCATCACCAGTAGTGCACCGCTGCTCCTTCAACAAATGATACCAAGAGAATGAAGCAAATTTGATAATAGACATAAGCTAGAAAGTTGTTTAAAATTGTATGTTCTACCAAAATCATGAAAGAAAATGTGTGGGTTTCATGTCCCTTTAACACATACATTACAGGGGAAACATTGACCTTTCTAATCTCCTGCAGACATAAAAGCCGTGTTTCCCTCTGTCACAATATAAAATAATAGTTGTTCCAGTGGTGAATTGCTGTTGGCTTGAGAATAAATTTGTCAGTCATCTTCCAGCTTCACCTGATTTCCCACACATTATGCTTGTGGTCTGCAGATAACCTTCAGTTCCAGCTTTGCTTTGTAGATTGAATCCAGCTTTACATTATGCTGTGGAGCTTACCTTCACCTTGTACACGGCAGCTTACCAATCAGTTAAAGGGACATAAAACCTAAAACATTTTCTTTCATGATTCAAATAGATCATACTATTTTAATCAACTTTCCAATATACTTCAATTATCAAATATGCATTATTCTCTTCATATTCTTTGTTGATAGAACAGCAATGCACTACTGGGAGCTAACTGTACACATCAGGAAGTCAATGCCAAGAGGTATATATGTGCAGCCACCAATCAGCAGCTAATGCCAAGGTATTATTTTCAATAAAATATAGCAAGAGAAGAAAGCAAATCAGATCAAATAAATAAAATTAGAAAGTTGTTTAAAATTACATCCTCTATCTGAATCATACAAAACAGAAGCGCAGGAGCAGATCTAATTGTGTTAAAGGGACATTAAACACTTTGAGATGGTAATATAAAATGATAAATTGTATATAATAAAACAACTCTGCAATATACTTTCATTATTTATTTTGTCCTCTTTGCCTGTAATTCCATTCTGAAATGTTGAGCTTTTTAGTTCCTGTTAGAAATGGAAGTGCAGAACACTGTTAAATCCAGCACAACCATTGGCTGCACACTCTAATGACCTATTTATAACTGACCCTAATTGGCCACAGCAGAGAAGGTAACACAAGTTACAACATGGCAGCTCCCACTGTTTTATAGACACTAAAACTTTACACTTATTTTGTCACTTTTTAAACAACTAATGAAACTTTAAAAAATACATCTACATGTTAGTCATGGACTAATCTTTTCTTTGAATGCATCATTCTATCTAGCATGTATTTAGTGTTTAATGTCCCTTTAAAAATGATAAATTTATAATATTCCATTAATCTCTTGAATCTCACACCCGCATTTTAAAGGGACAGTTTACTCTAGAATTGTTATTGTTTGAAAAGATAGATAATCCCTTAATTACCCATTCCCCAGTTTTACATAACCAACAGTTATATTAATATACTAGTTACCTCTGTGATTATCGTATGGCTGATTTATAAAAGTGCGAGCAGACATGATACGATGTAGCGTATCATGTCCACAGCACATCGATAAATACTCTGTCGTTGTCTGCATTTATCATTGCACAAGCAGTTCTTGTGAACTGCTTGTGCAATGCCGCCCCCTGCAGATTTGCGAGGGGGTGTCAATCAGCCCGATCGTCCTGAAGGCTTGTGCGGAAACAGGGGCATCCAACTACATTCGGAGCTTGATCATTCGGCCCCCTTCTATCCAAGTATATAACCATTGTACATACAGGTCAGATTGATGCTTATTTTACTGACCAGCTGGAATACTGCCCTTTGGTTTTTATTGTGCTAACTACATACCCTATAATCGTTTGAAGTCTTAAAGTGTGAGATTTAAAGGGACAGTCTACACCAGAAATTTTATTGTTTAAAAATATAGATATTACCTTTGTTACCCATTCCCTAGTTTTGCACAACCAACACAGTTATATAAATACACTTTTTACCTCTGTGATTCTCTTTTTATCTAAGCCTCTGCAAACTGCCCCCTTATTTCAGTTCTTTTGACAGACATCCATTTTAGCCAATCAGAGCTGGCTCACCGGAACTCCACGTGTGTGAGCACAGTGTTATCTATATGACACACATGAACTGACACCCTCTAGTGGTGAAAAACTGTCAAAATGCCCTGAGAGAAGAGACGGCCTTCAAGGGCTTAGAAATTAACATATGAACCTCCTAGGTTCAGCTTTCAACTAAGAATACCAAGAGTACAAAGCAAAATTGGTTATAAAAGTAAATTGAAAAATTGTTTAAAATTACATTCTCTATCTGAATCATGAAAGTTTATTTTGGACTAGACTGTCCCTTTAAGAGATTAATGGAATATTAAAAGTTTATATATTTTACTTCACTTAGATCTGCTTGTGCGCTTCTGTTTTCTGTTTTGTATTTACTCTAGCACCATCCATACTTTACTGATGGTTAAAGGGACATTAAACACTTTAGATGGTAATATAAAATGTTAAAGCGTATACATATAAAAAAAGTCTGCAATATACTTTCATTATTTATTTTATCCCATTTTCCTGTAATTCCATTCCATATTCTTTATATATATTTTTAACTTACATTAGTGTCGCATAACCATTAAAGGAACATTAAACACTTTGAGATGGTAATATAAAATGATAAACTGATTATATAAATAAAACTCTGCAATATACTTTCATTATTTATTTTGTCCCCTTTTCCTGTAATTCCATTCTGAAATTGTAAGCTTTTCAGTTCCTGTTAGAAATGGAAGTGCAGAACACTGTTAAATCCAGCACAACCATTGGCTGCACACTCTAGTGACCTATTTATAACTGTCTCTTATTGGCCTCAGCAGAGAAAGTAACCTAAGTTACAACATGGCAGCTCCCATTGTTTTATAGACACTAAAAGTTACACATATTTTGTCAATATTTAAACAGCTAATGAAACTTTAAAAATACATCTGTTATTCTCAGACTAATCTTTTCTTTTACTGCATCACTCTAGCTAGCAATTTTTTAGTGTTTCATTTCCCTTTAAAGGCTGTGACACACTGCAAGCGGAGCGGTGCGCAGCGTGTAGATGCGGCTGTGCGCGCTCAGTGTGTCTTGCCTTTTCATCTCTGAGCACTCTGCTGCGTCAGGTCGCGTAGCTGAGCGCTCAGAGATGAAATAATTGAACTTCAGAAGCGATGCGACGCAATGCGAAGCAGCTGCATCGCCTCGCGCTGCATCGCCTGCAGTGTGTCACAGCCTTAATTGTGAAACAGCAATTTGTGATAGCAAGATCTTGTGCAAGCCATACAAAAACATATTTTTAATATTTTATGTATGAATTTGTTCATCTGTTATTTATGGTATATTTGTTATAGCCTATCATTTCATTAGACTAATGTTTATGTATAATACAAAAACTGTGTACACTGTTTAACACTTTGAGGCGCTCCTTAGTGATTTTATATCACACACTTTTTTTTCCCCTTTATCTGAAAAAGGAAATAAAAATGTATCCCTTTAAGTTTGACTTCAATGTGTTTACTTTAAAGATGAAACCATCATGTGTAAAAAGACTCCAGTCAGCTCCTGGCAATATGACCCTCATGCCACAGGGCATCTGAAAGGGAGGCAGGAGGTCTAATTCCTCATGCCTAGGTATGAGTTGGAAAGGCTAATTACCGTATGTTGAATCTGCATTTTTCCCCAAGGCTTTAAAACTACAAAAAAAATATACGCAATGAGAATATATATATCATTTAGCATTATAAGGGAACATAAAAGTGACTATTAAATACAGCAAACCTGCATGTGAGAGACACCGGATACCTCAACTAGGTATCTCCGCCAAGGGATCCTTCCTCAACCTGGAACCTGTAGCTGTAGAGCGGTAAAAGTGATTTTAGCAAGAGCCCACCCTAATAGCCAGATGACCAGTATTAAGGTAAAACACAAACAGACTTTATTGGGACAAACACACAGCTTATATACACCATTGCCATCAGAAAAGAGCCTTATCTGATCAAGAAATCACCGCCACTCCAGACAGGCTGGCGCCTCCATAGGAGCCCTAGGAATGCAGAGATCCCACAAGGGTTAGGTCGTCATTTTTGGGTGACCCAGAGGGAGCGGCAGCTATTCCTGGGTATCATTGGAGAGCCCTAGACCCCAAAAAGCGACATGATCCATGACTGGGGGCAGGAGCGGAGGCCTGGCAAAGATTTACCCAGGACCAGCATGAGGTAGAGGGGTGTCTAAAACCCCAGGTTCCCGAACAAGCTCCCTCCTAGGAATCACCCCAGTCTATGCTCCCCAGAGGTATAGCAAGTCCCGAAAAGAGCCGAGCTCTGGGGTAAAGGGCCTCTGGAGCAATCTAGGATAAAGTTCAGTGGGGATCTCTAACGAGCCCAGCCGGCAAGTAGTTCCATAAGATCCCGGCTGGGTGTCGACGAGTCAGGAAGGGGCCAGCGTGCCACGATCAGCCCTTTCAGGGCAAGGTGTAATCATAGTAATAATATAAAGGGGATAGCTGGGGGAACACAACAATGCACAGTATGGGGAAGAGGTAGCCTTGGCAGCCTGGTATCCGTGACACTGCATAATCAGAAAATGCATAATAAAAAGATGATGGGCCAGATTACGAGTGGAGCGCTATTTAATGCTTTTGATAGAGGTTACATCACTGATTTTCAAACCTGTCCTTAGGACTCCCTAACAGGTCAGATTTTGAGGATATCGGAACTGGAGCACAAATGAAATAATCAGCTGATTTGTAAACATAGTTATTTTAATTGCTCTCATCCAAGGTAATCCTGAAAGTCTGGCTTGTTGGGGAGGCCTGAGGACTGGTTTGAAAACCGAATGTCTTAGATCATCTCACCAGAGCAGAGAGCTTTAGATCATCTCACCAGAGCAGAGAGCTTTAGATCATCTCGCCAGAGCAGAGAGCTTTAGATCATCTCACCAGAGCAGAGAGCTTTAGATCATCTCACCAGAGCAGAGAGCTTTAGATCATCTCGCCAGAGCAGAGAGCTTTAGATCATCTCGCCAGAGCAGAGAGCTTTAGATCATCTCGCCAGAGCAGAGCTTTAGATCATCTCGCCAGAGCAAAGAGCTTTAGATCATCTCGCCAGAGCAAAGAGCTTTAGATCATCTCGCCAGAGCAGAGAGTTTTAGATCATCTCACCAGAGAAGAGAGCTTTAGATCATCTCACCAGAGCAGAGAGCTTTAGATCATCTCACCAGAGCAGAGAGCTTTAGATCATCTCGCCAGAGCAGAGAGCTTTAGATCATCTCGCCAGAGCAGAGCTTTAGATCATCTCGCCAGAGCAGAGAGCTTTAGATAATCTCACCAGAGCAGAGAGCATTAGATCATCTCACCAAAGCAGAGAGCTTTAGATCATCTCACCAGAGCAGAGAGCTTTAGATCATCTCACCAGAGCAGAGAGCTTTAGATAATGTCACCAGAGCAGAGAGCTTTAGATCATCTCAGCAGAGCAGAAAGCTTTAGATCATCTCGCCAGAGCAGAGAGCTTTAGATCATCTCGCCAGAGCAGAGAGCTTTAGATCATCTTGCCAGAGCAGAGAGCTTTAGATCATCTCGCCAGAGCGGAGAGCTTTAGATCATCTCGCCAGAGCAGAGAACTTTAGATCATCTCGCGAGAACAGATAGCTTTAGATCATCTCGCCAGAGCAGAGCTTTAGATCATCTCACCAGAGCAGAGAGCTTTAGATCATCTCGCCAGAGCAGATAGCTTTAGATCATCTTGCCAGAGCAGAGCTTTAGATCATCTCGCCCGAGCAGAGAGCTTTAGATCATCTCGCCCGAGCAGAGAGCTTTAGATCATCTCGCCAGAGCAGAGAGCGTTAGATCATCAATCTCTCTCTCACATTATCGCTGGGGTTTCAATGAGCAAGACCAGTTTTTTTTTTTTAAATCTCTCTCATCCCCCACTGGGAGGTTAGTTTACACCACTGGTTTTCAAACCGGTCCTCAGACCTCCCTAACAGGCCAGATTTTGAGGATATCTGAAATGGAGCACAGGTGAAATAATCAGCTGATTAGTAAACATGGCTATTTTATCTGTTCTTACACAAGGTAATCCTGAAAACCTGGCCTGTTGGGGAGGCCTGAGGACAGGTTTGAAAAACAGTGGTATACATTGTTGTTTTCTACAGGTGGTGGTTTCAACAGGTAAAAGCAGCTATTTAAAATGACGAAAATAAAGGTAAACAAGCTATTTGTAAACAATTTTACTATTCTCCAGTAGGTAAAATGGTTTACTGGAAACGGGAGAATTTTTTTTTTTTACAGTGCAATGTTCGTTTAAAGTTTAAAGGGATAGGAAAGTCAAAATGAAACTTGCATGATTCAGATAGAGCGTATCATTTTAAAAAACTTTTATAATTCACTTTTATTTTTAAATGTGTCCTACACCAGTGGGAGCTGCTGCTAATTGGTGCCTGCACACATTTGTTTCTTGTGATTGGTTAACTTGATGTGTTCAGCTAGTTCCCAGTTGTGCAATGCTGTTCCTTCAGCAAGGGATAACAAAATAATGAAGTATATTTGATAATAGAAGTAAATTGGAAAGTTGTTTAAAATAGTATGTTTTGTCCAAATCACAAAAGAAAATGTTGCTGTTTCCTGTCCCTTTAAGTGCTGATATATACCATGCATATATAAAAAATGACTTTAATGTACCTTTACACAAGCACAAAATAAGGTATGTATAGGAACACCTATAATAAAACAGGAGAGGTCTAGTTTAAAGTGATGGTAAATAATACTGGTTTCAAATATACCAGTGGACTCTTCATAATATAAATATGTTATATTTTAATATTCTGTCATATTTTAAAAACAAACTTTTTTAATGTTACCGAGTGTTGATTTATCCTCCGCCCCCTTCTAGTGACGTAGAGAACAGTTGCACCCGCTCTCTAACTAGTAGTTAATGCACACTCCCAATAATTGCAACGGATGAGAATAAACATACGAGTATATGTTCGGTCCGGCACTGAAAATTTGTCTGAATGTGTTGCTCTTTTACATCACGCCGCGCACTGAAACAGACGAGCCGTGCGGCAACACTCATGCGGCAAGATCACAAGTATTGCAAATGTGATATGTTTTTTTTTCCCATCTTTTTGTGTACATCGGAAATAGCACTCGTATTACAAGTTGAAAGTAAACACGAACGCATGAGCGCAATCTAATTTTATGCTTGTCTGGTTAGCACGACCGAAGACCTCGCGTAGAAGGTAGTGCGTTAAAAAAGGTCACACTAAACACAACATAAATACATTTAAAATTACAGTTACACTCATATAAATACAATCTGATAAAAATTAGAGACATAAATAAATAACTTTACTATCACTCGAATCTTTGTGGAAATACACACCTAGATTACGAGTTTTGCGTTAACAGGGGTGCGGTGCTAACGAGCAGTTTTCCCTCACCGCTCACCTACAGACAACGCTGGTATTACGGGTTTTTAGAAACCCGGCGTTAGTCGTAGAAAAGTGAGCGGAGAGCAAAATTTAGCTCCACATCTCACCTCATTACCAGCGCTGCTTACGGTAGCGGTGAGCTGGCAAAACGTGCTCGTGCACGATTTCCCCATAGGAATCAATGGGGGAGAGCCGGCTGAAAAAAAACCTAACACCTGCAAGAAAGCAGCGTTCAGCTCTTAACACAGCCCCATTGATTCCTATGGGGAAATCCATTTTATGTCTACACCAAACACCCTAACATGAACCCCAAGTCTAAACACCCCTAATCTTATACTTATTAACCCCTAATCCGCCGCCCCCGACATTGCCGACACCTGCATAATATTATTAACCCCTAATCTGCCGCTCCGGACACCGCCGCCACCTACATTATACTTATTAACCCCTAATCTGCTGCCCCCAACATCGCCGAACCCTACATTATATTTATTAACCCCTAATCTGCTGCCCCCCAATGTCGCCGCAACCTAACTACATTTATTAACCCCTAATCTGCCGCCCCCAACGTCGCCGCCACTATATTAAATGTATTTACCCCTAAACCTAAGTCTAACCCTAAACCTAATCCCCCTTAACTTAAATATAATTTAAATATATCTAAATAAATATTACTATCATTAACTAAATAATTCCTATTTAAAACGAAATACTTACCTATAAAATAAACCATAAGATAGTTACATTGTATATATCTTAGGGTTTATTTTTATTTTACAGGCAAGTTTGTATTTATTTTATAAAGACGTAATTTAAAGAGAGATAAGATAGTTACCTACGATAGGGTAACTATCACACAAGACAGGGATTTCAGCACAGCCTTATATGTATATGCTTGGAAGAAGCAATATCACCATTTAATACGGGTTATAGTGTTTTCCCAAATCTCGCATTCACACATCAGGTTTATAAACAATTCCAACCCATAAATAGACAAATGAACCAAAAAAAATGTACACCAAAGGTTTATGCGTTTGAAACAGACTTTCAGTCACTTTAATTACAGAAAACAAAGAGCATGTCATGCTCAATCACCTCAACAAAGCAGCACAATACAGACAACACCTCCACTAGAGGATGGTAGCGCTCTGAGCGCTAAATCCGACCATCATAGTGATCCGTGAGGATCTATGCCTGTAAAGATTTAACAACCTTGAATACATAAGCAGAAATATAATAATAAAGTAGCCTAACAAATGTAACTTTAATTAATATATTGCAGACAAAATATTTGTATTGTGCACAATACCTAAATTCTAGTATTGCATAAGACCTTAATGGTCCAAAATTTAAAGACAACCCAGACTTAGGGAATGTATACAACTCCAATTTCAGCGGGCACCACCATTAAGAAACGGTTTAAGTGTCATGAAGTACAGGTGGCCCTCGTTTTACAATGGTTCAATTTACACCGTTTCAGAATAACAACCTTTTTCCCAGTCATGTGACTGCTATTGAAAAGCATTGAGAAGCAGTGCATAGGTGGAGCTGTCCGCTTGTGTTGCAGCAAAGCCAAGCAAGCTCAAATTAATCAGTTTAACCAGATCTGAGCTATCGAGCAGATTTCAAAGGAACAAGATCTTCCTGTCTATAAATCAGTCTAGATTGGAATGCATAGAAAGAACTGTTTGCAGAAAAAGGCAAGTGAAGTCTGTGTTGTGTGATTATTTAATTAGGTTTATAATGCTGTTTAGTTTAATTATATATTCTGTGTTGTGTGATTATTTTATTAGGTTTATAATGCAGTTTAGCATTTAAAGTCTTTATTTCAAAGCTTTAAAAATAATGTATTAGATGTTACTTATGTGCATTTGGAGAGGGGCCTGGAACCTATCTCCCTCACTTCCCATTGACTTACATTATAAACTGGGTTTTAATTTACAACCATTCCTTCTGGAACCTAACCCAGGCGTAAACTGAGGGCTACCTGTACAATGTTACAGGATCTATGTATACAGGCCCAAAACGAGTCTCAATGTGTCTTTATATAGCTTATGTGAATACACTGTTGCGTGTTACATATATCACATGTACAGGTGAGCCCTGCGGTTACAAAATGCAAAGGAGACAATTCACACATTCATATTATAAAGCAAACTGATAAGTGAAAGTTCCAAATGTATCCATGTGTTTTAAGGCAGTAGCTTATAAGCTGTGAGATTCTTTCTACACATAGTGTCCATCAATCAATGGGAGAAATTAAAGTATTTATGCCAGTAAATGTATACAACCGTTCAGGCGTTATCTTCCTTCATAGTGCCGAAGTCGATTGCAACTTAGTTTAGACAAGTCCATGTATCCACAGTCTGGCAGGTGTTCAAGCAAATGAAAACTCCACTTTGAAGTAATGCCAGAAAACAGCGTGATGTTAGAGACGCTAGTGTTGTCTGCAAAGAAACACATCAACCTCCAGGTATGTCACTGCCGACGCGCGTTTCACCCCCCACGTGACCACAGCGTCATAGGGGTTTCCTCAGGGCAAACGGATACTCTGTTTAGCTTCAGCTGTTCTTTTAATGCTCAGATTGTAAGCTGATTGGATACCTCAATTTGAACAAACAGCCTATAGAACATGCTTATTTTGTTAAAGCCCATCTTCCTTAGGAAAAAGTGAAATATAGTATAAACAAATCGGATAAAAAACTTTTATCTGCCTATGTATTTTGTTTTAACCATTTCCTAGACACGCAGCAAGATTTTTTAACACAAAATAATTAATAAAAAAATTAATAAAATGAATACAATAGTATATTTGGTTCAGATGTCAAAAATAAAATTTAGTATGGGAATGACTTTAAACTAAGAAAAATAATTTTCAGTTTCTTTGAACCTTAAACTTAAATTTAGGGAATAGATTACAATTTTAAGATTGTAACACATATATCAACCCTCTGTGAACTGCACAAATAAAGAAATAAACAGACCTAGGTTCATAGAGGTTTAGTGTCTCGTCTCATGTTCCGAGGAACGCAGCAAACTCACATTTTTCATTTAGGCCTTTTGGCGTTACGGTCTGGAGTTTATACATCCATTCTGTTTCTTTTTTGAGTAATACATTATCAATGTCCCCTCCCCTTCCATAGAGGGAACAAGATTCAATGCCAATAACTTTTAGGACAGATAAATTGCAATTATGGTGAGTCAAAAAGTGCAATGCCACTCCACTCTTTATCTCTCCATCTTTGGCTGCTTTTATGTCGTCTCTGTGTTCAGTTACCCTGTCTTTCAGCATGCGTCTCGTTTTACCAACGTAGAAGACAGGGCAACTGCAGGACAGGAGGTAAATGGTGTTTTCAGTTTTGCAGTTGATAAACTGCTTTATAGGATAAGACACAGACCCAGTAGAGAAAGTCCTTGTGCGGACAATGTACTTACATAAAACACAATGGCCGCATTGAAAACACCCCTTTACTTTTTTTTTTTTAATTGATTTAATGTTTAATGAAAAAAAAAAATATCTTACATTTTTCTTAAAGGACAACAGAAGAAAAATCAGCAGAAAATATCAAATTTAGTGTTTTTGCAAAAGAGATTCGACTTCCCACTGTGCTAGAAAAATTCTATAATTTTATATGAAAGTGCAACAAATTACACAATGTTTTCCCCTAAAAAACAAATTAGTTATAGCTGTTGAAATCTAATGCTGATTGGCTGGCAGATATGTCCTGCTCGTGCTCATTGGGTGACACACACCTCCCGCTAATACTCATCTACACTGATGGGTACAATGAGCATGAGCAGAAGTATGTGTCAGCCAATCAGCATAAGCAGAAAGTAAGTCAGCCAATCCGCATTATCTGGAAGTAACTGCCAGTCAATGAGAATTTGTAGGAAGAACAAAAAACAGTTTGTTGATATTTAAACAGCTTTTACCTTGAGGCAAATAAAAATGGGTGTAAATGTATTTCTTTCACACGGCTCAAAAGATTTTGAGTATGTAATTTTTAAGACTCTCCCTCCCACCTTTGACAATGAGTTACTGATTCGTATCATCCCCCACACACACAATTCCCAAGCACCCAATTAAATCAGATTTGTCAGTGATAATTTAATAACCGTATAGCCTTATTTTATATTATAATTGTTAGGCATCACAAACTGACATAAAAATGTAATCTCACCTTTTATACACCTGAAAACATAACCATCACTTCTGAGAACACTTTTTTTGTACCTTCTGTAAATTTTAAGTTCACAGACAGATTATCTACCCCATAAACATAACCCATGAGATTTCTCCCCACTTGAACAGGGGGCCCCCGCTAAGGAACACAAAATCGCACATCTCTCAACCAATGTTTCGCATCAAATTCGCTCAGCTCATGACCTTACATATTTCAGCCTTCCTACAAGGATATCTCAGTCCATGGAGAAGACTGAGTCATGACCACTTAACTAGGAATATAAAAAGCAAATAAGGCACTGCATGGGGAAGCCTGGCACTTAATAGTAGGAGGTGGCACTTATGCCCTCAACGGAATGTGCAAATACTGAAGTAAGCCACTAATGTCTATACAGAGATCTTCACACTATTGCAGAAGACCATCACAAGGTCTTCCCTCTCTCTTCTGACACTACATCCTCAGGCTTGGCTCTCATGTACCACTCAACCCAGGAACCATCATAGATGGCTGTGTCTTCTTTGCCGCAGAGAAAAGAGGCCAAAGCAATATGGCAGGCGGTAACCCCAGACCCGCAAGTGGCTACTAATGGACGAGACAGATCAATGCCCTTCTCCTGGAATAGACGTCGGAGTTCATCTGGAGATTTCTCATAGCCATCTTCTGTTAACAAGCTGGGGAAAGGGAGGCTGACAGCACCAGGTATATGCCCTGGTTCAATACCTTCCCTGGGCTCTGGGTCTAAGCCTCTGAATCTCCCTTCTACTCTGGCATCAACCAACTGGAACTTCTTTTTTTCTCTATTCTCTTCAATCTCTTCATGCCCAATTACTTGAGAGGAGTCCAGTTGTCCCCGAAATTCTACCAGTTGTGGTTTAAGTTCCTTGCCAGATTTCACCGGGTATCCCTCCCTCAGCCAGGCTTTCAATCCCCCGTCAAGTACTGACACATGAGGATGTCCAAACACCCTGAACATCCACCAGAGCCGGGGGGCACTGAAGGAACCAAAGTCACTGGCATCATAGACCACCACGTGACTGCTGTTTGAGACTCCCAGCCGGCCGGCATATTCAGCAAACTGGTCGGCACTGGGCAGCATGTGATCATAAGGTGAGGTGCGGTCACTGCAGGCGTCAATATCAAAGAAGTAGGAGCCCGGTATATGCCGCTCCTTGTACTCCCTCCACCCATCTCGTCCAGACTTGGGCAGATGCCAGGAGGCATCCAGAATACGGAGCGTTCCAGAGAGAGCAGAGCCGGGGCGAAGAGCATCCAGGAGCAATTTGGGGGACACTAGGGCACGAGAAAGAAGCTGCTGGGCCATGATGGGAAACCTTTAAAACGGAATTCACACAATCACTGTACTTTTGTGAGTTGTATCCAGGTGTCACAAGGCTTGTGTGTCACTGTGAAGGCCTCTCCTCCTTGTCACTGAGTAGCCCACTCCTAATCACAGTGTGGACCTCCCTGTCACCTACTCCTGTGACTAAGGGGCACTAATATATCTCAAGTGTCCCTATCTCAGTGGCCTCTCTTCCTATGTGTCCCTCTGTCACTGCACTCTACCTATGTGTCCCTCTGTCACTACACTCTACCTATGTGTCCCTCTGTCACTACACTCTACCTGTCTATGTGTCCCTCTGTCACTACACTCTGTGTATGGATTCTTCTGTCACTCCCCCTGAGGGTCTGTCACACAGTGTCACTATCCTTACCCCTGTGTATGAGACCCAGTCCTTTTGCCCCTGTGTACAACATGTCCCTCTGACTGTCACTCCCCCTGCCTCGGGTGCTACCACTCCTCCTTTTCCCCCCGCCTGTGTCCACCCCTTTACTTTTCTATGTTCCTCTAACCAGTCTTTGGAACTGGGACTTTTTATTAAATGACTCTTGACTAATTTGTCTTTCAAATTGGGGGCTCTCCTGGCAACTAGGGAGGGTTTTTCACCTACTATCGTTTGAAGAGGATGCTCTGCGTCGGATGTCTTGAAGATGGAACCGTTCCGCGCTGGATGGATGAAGATAGAAGATGCCGCCTGGATGAAGACTTCTACCCGTCTGGAGGACCTCTTCTTCCCGGCTTGGATGAAGACTTCTCAAGGTAGGGTGATCTTCAAGGGGTTAGTGTTAGGTTTTATTAAGGGGGTATTGGGTGGGTTTTAGAGGGGTGGGTTTTATAGTAGGGTTGGGTGTGTGGGTGATGGGTTTTAATGTTGGGGGGGTATTTGTACTTTTTTTAACAGGTAAAAGAGCTGATTACTTTGGGGCAATGCCCCGCAAAAGGCCCTTTTAAGGGCTATTTGTAATTTAGTATAGGGTAGGGCTTTTTATTATTTTGGGGGCTTTTTTATTTTATTAGGGGGATTAGATTAGGTGTAATTGGTTTAAAAAACTTGTAATTATTTTATTATTTTCTGTAATTTAGTGTGTTTTTTTGTACTTTAGATAATTTTTTTAAATTGTATTTAATTGTATTTAGTTTAGGTAATTTAATTATAGTGTAGTGTTAGGTGTAATTGTAACATAGGTTAGGATTTATTTTACAGGTAAATTTTAATTTATTTTAACTAGGTAGCTATTAAATAGTTAATAACTATTTAATAACTATTCTACCTAGTTAATATAAATACAAACTTGCCTGTAAAATAAAAATAAACCCTAAGATAGATACAATGTAACTATTAGTTATATTGTAGCTATCTTATGGTTTATTTTATAGGTAAGTATTTAGTTTTAAATAGGAATAATTTAGTGAATTGTAGTAATTTTATTTAGATATATTTAAATTATATTTAAGTTGGGGGGGTTAGGGTTAGACTTAGATTTAGGGGTTAATACATTTAATATAGTTGCGGCGACGTTGGGGCGGCAGATTAGGGGTTAATAAATGTAGGTAGGTGTAGGCGATGTTAGGGATGGCAGATTAGAGGTTAATAAAATTTAACTAGTGTTTGCGATGCGGGAGGGCGGCGGTTTAGAGGTTAATATATTTTTTATAGTGGCAGCGATGTCCGGTTCGGCAGATTAGGGGTTAAAAAATATTTTTTAGTGTTTGCGATGTGGGGGGCCTCGGTTTAGGGGTTAATAGGTAGTTTATGGGTGTTAGTGTACTTTTTAGCACTTTAGTTAAGAGTTTTATACTACGGCGTTAGCCCATAAAACTCTTAACCACTGACTTTTACAGGGAGTGCAGAATTATTAGGCAAGTTGTATTTTTGAGGATTAATTTTATTATTGAACAACAACCATGTTCTCAATGAACCCAAAAAACTCATTAATATCAAAGCTGAATAGTTTTGGAAGTAGTTTTTAGTTTGTTTTTAGTTATAGCTATTTTAGGGGGATATCTGTGTATGCAGGTGACTATTACTGTGCATAATTATTAGGCAACTTAACAAAAAACAAATATATACCCATTTCAATTATTTATTTTTACCAGTGAAACCAATATAACATCTCAACATTCACAAATATACATTTCTGACATTCAAAAACAAAACAAAAACAAATCAGTGACCAATATAGCCACCTTTCTTTGCAAGGACGCTCAAAAGCCTGCCATCCATGGATTCTGACAGTGTTTTGATCTGTTCACCATCAACATTGCGTGCAGCAGCAACCACAGCCTCCCAGACACTGTTCAGAGAGGTGTACTGTTTTCCCTCCTTGTAAATCTCACATTTGATGATGGACCACAGGTTCTCAATGGGGTTCAGATCAGGTGAACAAGGAGGCCTTGTCATTAGATTTTCTTCTTTTATACCCTTTCTTGCCAGCCACGCTGTGGAGTACTTGGACGCGTGTGATGGAGCATTGTCCTGCATGAAAATCATGTTTTTCTTGAAGGATGCAGACTTCTTCCTGTACCACTGTTTGAAGAAGGTGTCTTCCAGAAACTGGCAGTAGGACTGGGAGTTGAGCTTGACTCCATCCTCAACCCGAAAAGGCCCCACAAGCTCATCTTTGATGATACCAGCCCAAACCAGTACTCCACCTCCACCTTGCTGGCGTCTGAGTCGGACTGAAGCTCTCTGCCCTTTACCAATCCAGCCACGGGCCCATCCATCTGGCCCATCAAGACTCACTCTCATTTCATCAGTCCATAAAACCTTAGAAAAATCAGTCTTGAGATATTTCTTGGCCCAGTCTTGACGTTTCAGCTTGTGTGTCTTGTTCAGTGGTGGTCGTCTTTCAGCCTTTCTTACCTTGGCCATGTCTCTGAGTATTGCACACCTTGTGCTTTTGGGCACTCCAGTGATGTTGCAGCTCTGAAATATGGCCAAACTGGTGGCAAGTGGCATCTTGGCAGCTGCACGCTTGACTTTTCTCGGTTCATGGGCAGTTATTTTGCGCCTTGGTTTTTCCACACGCTTCTTGCGACCCTGTTGACTATTTTGAATGAAACGCTTGATTGTTCGATGATCACGCTTCAGAAGCTTTGCAATTTTAAGAGTGCTGCATCCCTCTGCAAGATATCTCACTATTTTTGACTTTTCTGAGCCTGTCAAGTCCTTCTTTTGACCCATTTTGCCAAAGGAAAGGAAGTTGCCTAATAATTATGCACACCTGATATAGGGTGTTGATGTCATTAGACCACACCCCTTCTCATTACAGAGATGCACATCACCTAATATGCTTAATTGGTAGTAGGCTTTCAAGCCTATACAGCTTGGAGTAAGACAACATGCATAAAGAGGATGATGTGGTCAAAATACTCATTTGCCTAATAATTCTGCACTCCCTGTAAATGCGGTATCAGTCTTGACAGGAGAGGGTCTACCGCTCACTTTTTGGAAGACTCGTAATACCGGCGTTATGCATCTCCCATTGAAAATATAGGATACACAATTGACGTAAGTGGATTTGCGGTATTTTCGAGTCTGACCAAAAAAGTGAGCGGTACACCTGTACCTGCAAGAATCGTAATACCAGCGGGCGTTAAAAAGCAGCGTTGGGACATCTCAATGCTGCTTTTTAAGGCTAACGCAAGACTCGTAATCTAGCAGACAGTGTTCTTTGAGTGAAAAGATCAGGACTCCAGGGAAATTAAAAACAAAAAATATATATAAAAAAAGAAAAGAACACAGTTTTCTGAAGACAAGTTCCATCTATTTCTAAAAAGGACATAGTGAAGAGTTTATCATTATTTCATGCAGACAGCTTCGCAAGTAGAGAACCTGTACACCTGAAACCCCCACTTTAATTTAAAGGGACAGTCTACTTGATTCTTTTTTATTGTTTAAAAGATAGGTAACACCTTTGCTACCCATTCTCCAGCTTTGTATAATTAACATTGTTATATTAATATATATTAATATTCTCATACTATATGTGTCATATAGATAACATTGCACTCAGTCCCATGGAGAATGATAATGGTTATGCAGGAAAAATAACACTAATTGGCTAAAATACAAGTTTGTAAATAGCACTAACATAAGGGGCAGTCTCATTTAGCCACCAATCAGCAAGCGCTACCCAGGTGCTGAACCTTAAATGGGCTGGCTCCTAAGCTTTACATTCCTGCTTTTTCAAATAAAGATAGCAAGAGAAAGAAGAAATTTTGATAATAGGAGCAAATTAGAAAAGTTGCTTAAAATTGCGTGCTCTAGCTGAATGATGAAAGAAAAAAAATGGGTTTAGTATCCCTTTAATTATTCTGAAGCTCTGCATCTTATGAACTCTGCTGATCACCAGTCAAAAAATGACAAACTCATTCATTAGTTGAAACTGTAACATTGAATTGTTAAATGTCAAATCAAATGTTAAAGTAAGCCCTCCGTAATCTCTCAGCCAAGGTAGGGATAGGAGCTGGATTCAGGCACCAAAAATGTACAGCAATGTACAGCAAAAAGGTCACATGGATAAGATATGTACTAAATCCATTAACAATAACATTATTAACCTGTATAAAATTATACAATTTCATTAAAGGGACATTCCAGGCAAAATTGGAAACCATGTGTTAAATTTCGTCATCGTCATGCGATGCAGCATCTTAAGTGGTGATTGCAGGAGGACAAGTTCACTACTTGCAAAACCTGTCCGCCTGCAACCATGACAAATTTTGCCCCATATAGTTCTTTAGCCTTAGAATTAAAGGGATATTCTAGTCAAAACTCAATTGTACCTATATGCATTTCAGTTTTGAATGGTAGCATTTTTGTAATATACAGGTATTAGCAAACATTCTTCTAGTAAAATATATCTCAATATTTCAGTGCTGTTCATGGGGCATATGTCTCTATGCACCATGAACCCACTTTCACACACTGAGGAAGTTTACAGAGCCGTCTGTGACAGTGCTTCACAAACCCAGGAGCCAGGGGCCACTGGCTCCTAGAATTTCACCCCTGGCTCAAAACCTTTTGGGTAAATCTCCATATATCTATATACAAATACAGGTTGCCCTCGGTTTACGCCGGTTCAATTTGCTTCGTTTCAGAATAACAACCTTTTTTTTCAGTCATGTGACTGCTATTGAAAAGCTTTGGAAAGCAGTGCACTAATTAAAATAGCCAGTAGGTGAAGCTGTCCACTTGTTTTGCAGCAAATTTATGCAACTTCACAGACTGAAATTGATCTGTGTACACAGAACAGACCTTAGCTATCGAGCAAGATCTAGCAGTCACTTCCCTATTATCTTCCTGTCCAGCAGCTTGAGGTGAGGGTGCCTAACTGCTTATTAATCACTGCAGATTTAAATGCATAGAATAGGTGCAAACCCAATATTATCTAACATACTAACAATGCAGAGAACTGATTGCAGAAAAATGCAAGTGAAAAAACATTTTTTTTCATTAAACTTAGTTTGATGATGATGCAGTCTGTTGTGTGATTATTTAAATAGGTGCTGTTAGCAAATGTTTTTGTTCATTAAACTTAGTTTGATGATGATACAATCTATATTATTAGGTTTATAATGCTGTTTAGCATTTAAAGTCTTCATTTCAAAGCTTTAAAAATAATGTATTAGATGTTACTTATGACAATTTTGAGAGGGGCCTGGAACCTAACTCCCTCACTTCCCATTGACTTACATTATAAACTGGGTTTCGATTTACAACCATTCCTCCTGGAACCTAACCCCGGCATAAACTGAGGGCTACCTGTACCACTATCTGGCTCCTAAATATTCTTACTGGCTTCTGAATTGTAAACAGATTTGTCAACCCCTGCTCTGTAATATGTATCACATCGACAATAATGTGATCCAGTCAGATGTGTATTTAGTTTTTCTGATACCCTAGGCACTGAGAAATGTTTTTTTGTACCAAAACCCCCCACCCAACTATTATAGCTTCATATCTGCCCCATATATTTCTCACAACCAAAGACCAGGGATGGATGAAGGCTAATGCACCCCAAGTAGACAACCAGGGATGTATGTATGCATGTATTGGGTACTTGTAAAGCGCGGCTAATCACCTGTAAGGGTCTCAAGGCGCTGCTCATTTTATCAACCTCGGAAGGATGAAAGGCTGAGTGGACCTCGCTGGGGATCGAACCTGCAACCCTTGGGCTGCTACAGAGCTCAGTCACAGTGCCTTAGCATGCTGAGCTATCTGTCCAGCAGCAGGATCATTATTTTATTATAAAGTAAATAAAACTTGGTATAGCACAAGAATTTGAAGATATCATACCATAGACAAACTCTTTTATTTTAAATATAGGAAAAAAATTGTTTTTTATCCGATTAGTCGAAAAAATAATCGGCCGATTAATCGATTATGAAAATAATCGTTAGTTGCAGCCCTAATCAAGAGCAGGAACAGCAATGCACTACTGGGAGCTAGATGCAAAAAAAACCCACTTTGACTTCTGACTTCAGCTCAGCATTTAAAGTGCCGCCGTAGTCCGACTGACTACTGCCTGCGCTGCAAACACACTGCTATCCCACTCACTGACTACACATGCAGTCACGAGCCGATTGAGGAGACTACACGTGCAATCAGGAGCCAATGTGCCGCCAATGAGAATAGTTTCAGTTCCCGGTGAGCTGCTCCAATAGGTTAAGATGATCTGTTACCCACTAGGTATCAATCACGTGTCAACCACATGATATGCGTAGCAGGCAGGCGGAAAGTCGGAAACCAAAAGAAAATGTTAAAAAAAATTCAATTCAAACAAATTTGTGCTGAAGCAGGGACACACCTACACACTGCCAACGACACACTAATGTGTCACGACACACAGTTTAGAAAGCACTGCTGTAGATCATGTTTTAAGGATTTTCTTATTTCTATGTTCTCCACTGAATACATTTGCTTTGAAATTATAAGTGCTTGGAGGCTTGCTGGTCTGTTTGGATGTTTGAAGTATCAAAATATGTACAAGCTTTACTAGAAGTGTCTACTGGCCGCCCGCAGGTTTGCTGCATTTTATTCTTCATAGTTTTTTAGATTTCTTATAGCAGCCAATACTAATGATACCGATTGCAATACAAGTATAATTTGTGAGCATGAACGTCTGTTTACAGCTGGGTACTCGGCTCGGCTCAAATATTACACATACTCTGCTTATCTGTCATGCCGCACTGTGTGAGAGATGGGGACGCTGCAATCCTGGATATTGATCGCACAGAAGCAATTGCGTTAATGCATGGCATGTGTGCTAAATCGTTCGGTGAACACTCCCTACTAAGGTGTGGCTTAGGGGGTGGGCAGCTGATGGATGCTTAAAGGTACATTAAACACTAAATAAATGCTAGATAGGACGGTGCATTTAAAGAAAAGATTAGTATGAGAAAAACATGTAGATGTATTTTTTAAAGTTTCATTAGTTGTTTAAATATTGACAAAATAAGTTTAAAGTTTTTGTGTCTAAAAAACAATGGGAGCTGCCATGTTGTAACTTAGGTTACTTTCTCTGCTGTGGCCAATTAGAGACTAATAAATAGGTCAGGTCACTAGAGTGTGCAGCCAATGGCTGTGTGGAATATAACAGTGTTCTGCACTTCCATTTCTAACAGGAACTGTAAAGCTCACAATTTCAGAATGGAATTACAAGAAAAGGGAACAAAATAAATAACAAAAGTATATTGCAGAGTTTTATTTATATAATCAGTTTATCATTTCATATAACCATCTCAAATTGTTTAATGTCCCTGTAATTGTTCTGCAACACTAATGTAAGTTAAAAAAATATATAAAGAATATATTTCCATGTTCAATATATATATATATAGCCAAATTGTAATAATAAAATGACATTTATATTTGCGCTTAGAATTGATAAGGTTTATTGACCCTTTAAAGGGACATTTAACATATCTTGTGTTCATGAAACAGTTGTGCTTGTACCACACTATTTTCTAGAGACCAAATAGCATATTCTGTAACCTGCAAATCAAATAGCTGGTTTAGAAAATCTACAACATTTTAAAAACCTGGGTTATAGGTTTGGCTTTTTAGAGAGCGTGGGAGTGGGAATAAGCACATTTTTTTGGACAAAAGAAAAAGGTGCTTAGAGTCTCTATAAAATCTGCTACCCCCCATAGCCTAGTTGCAGATAAATGAGCTTCCTGTATAATAAATAAGAGGCTGTAAGTACCAAGCAAAGTTAAATTCATACACAAAATGAGCGACCACTTATTGCACCACACAGTTCTGTTGTCCAACAAATCTGCTTACTTCCCCATTCCTGGTATCTCTGTGTCCAACTCCCTATCTATATTGTCTCTCATTTTCTCCTCTGTTCCCCAATCCCCTCTGCACGCTCACAGTGCTCACTATATGTCTTTGTGATCTATAACTCCCTATCTATATTGTCTCTCATTTACTCCTCTGTAAGTTCCCCAATCCCCTCTCAGCACGCTCACGGTGCTCACTATGTCTTTGTGAACTACAGTTCCCACAATGAATTGCTGCAGCAGCGTGTGACGTAAGGGTAATCTAGCGGAGCGGGAATTCCGTATTATTGTCGAATTTGCTCGATCATGGCAACCTCATCAGGACAGGGCATCGCGCCCCGAAACATCAAGTACTTCCAGGTGATGACGCTGTATACATAAGTATGACGTGTATACCGGGGAGAAAGTATGTGTGCACGTACTGAGATACACAAACAGCCACGCTGGTATATGTGTACATAATGCTGGTCACGTGTATATGTACGTACTTACTGATACATATGTGACCCAGAACGACATGTCTATTATCGCGCACATCTACAGTTTTGCATTACGCATGTATTCTAAAAAATAATTGATCACTGCTAAAACTAGAACATTTATGTTACGTGCATGTCATTTGCACTATGCATACGGCCGTATATGCAGATGGTTACGTGCACTTATGAGATAATTTATTTGCAAACTCAATAATACTGCAAAACACTTCTAATTGCACAGTCTAGAAATGTGTGTGACTTTAAAGGGACAGTCTAGTCAAAATGAAACTTTCATGATTCAGATAGAGCAGCAGTTTTTAGCAACTTTCTAATTTACTCCTATTATCAATTTTTCTTCGTTCTCTTGGTATCTCTATTTGAAAAGGCAAGAGTGTAAGCTTAGGAGCTGGCCCATTTTTGGTTCAGCACTTGGGTAGCGATTGCTGATTGGTGTCAAAATGTACTAGCCACCAATCAGCAAGTGCTACCCATGCGCTGAACTAAAAATGCTCCTAAGCATATACTCTTGCCTTTTCAAATAAAGATACCAAGAGAACGAAGAAAAATTAATAATAGGAGTAAATTAGAAAATTGCTAAAAATGTCATGCTCTATCTGAATCAAAAAAGCTTAATTTTGACTAGACTGTCTTAAAGTGAATGTCAACTTTCATGATAAAGTGCCCGGTTTTCAAAAACCTATTAAAAACAGTAGCACTTTCATTCATGAAAGTTTACATTGCACCAGATTTTACAAATACCTTCTCCTGGATCACCGATCCCACGCCTGCAGCTCCTCTGTACTTCGTCAGCAATGACAAAATCGTCTCTCTCCAATCACGGCTTCCCCCAATAGGGTTCATCTGGTGAGGCCACGCAGTGATTGGAGGAAGCCGGTTTTGTCATTGCTGACAAAGTACAGAGGAGCTGCAGGCGTGGGATCGGTGATTCAGGAGAAGGTATTTGTAAAATCCGGTGCAATGTAAACTTTCATAAATCAAAGTGCCCCTGTTTTTAATAGTTTTTTAAAAAAAAAAAAACGGTCAGTGATTCATGAATGTTGACATTCACTTTAAAGGGACAAAATGCAAATTTGTTTAATACATTGTTGCAATAAAGATCAAGCTGCAAAAATGATTTTCATCAACATTATTACAGGTTGTGTGGATACAATTACTGCACATAAGACCCTACAAGCATACTGCAGTGATTTATCTGTAGGTGCCTTGCTGTCTCTTGCATTATTTTTTTGCGGCAGTGCAATGTACAGTGACCTAACACCACAATTCTAAGGTGGATTTAAGCAGCTTCAGTTGTTGCTGTCTCTTCAATTAATCACAGACAGACAGACTCGATGTTGAGATCAGTACTTTGTGGGGGCCATTTAATCTCTTCCAGGACTCCATGTTCTTCTTTACGCTGAAGACTTTGGCTGGCTATTTGGGTTTGTTGTCATGAATTAAATTGTGACCTATTGTCACAACAATTTCCTTGGAACAAACAGATATTCCTCCAACTCTGTATATGGTTCTTGAATTTTATATTTATATAAAGTTATCGTGTCACACCTCAAGCGCCTTTTTTCTAGAGAAAACAGACCCAGTTTGGCTAACCTCTCATAGCTTAAATTCTTCATTCCCCTTATTAGCTTTGTGACCCTTCTCTGAACTTTTTCTAACTCTGCAATGTCTTTTTGAGATTGGTTCCCAGAACTGCACTCCATACTCAAGGTGAGGTCTTACTAGTGATTTTTATATTGACAGAATTATGCTTTCCTCGCTTGCATCAATGCCTCTTTCAATACACGGTGATATATTATTATCCTTAGAAGCCAATGCCCTGCATTGTGCGCCCATCTTTAGCTTGTTATCTATTACTACTCCCAAATCCATTTCCTCCTCTGTTTGGCCAAGTCTAGTCCCATTTAAATAATAGGTTGCCTGCTTATTTTTACTTAGAACCTTACATTTTCCAGTATTGAATCTCATTTCCATTTACCTGCCAAAGCCAATTCTTCCAATTTTTGTAAATCCCCTTTCAAAGCAGTGTGACCCTGCACTGACCTAATGACCTTACATAACTTTGTATCATCTGCAGAAATAGAGACATTGCTATTTATTCCTTGCTCCAAGTCATTAATGCAAAATATTAAAAAGAACAGGGCCCAGTACTAGGGTTGTCACCTCGGCCATGTTTTCCTGGATACTTATGAGTTACGCATGCTGCAGGGTAAGCAGGGCGGAACATGTATTGTGCCTCTAGACATCACTTGAATAGTGCTGATGAACAGCACAATACATGTTCTTCCCTGCACACCCTACAGCATGTGTAACTCATAAGTGTCCAGGAAAACACTGCTGAGGTGGCAACCATACCCAGTACTGATCCCTGGGGGCCTCCACTAATTACCTTTGTCCAATCTGAGTATCATCCATTTACTACTACTCGTTGCTCCCTGTCTTTTATCCATGAGCTAACCTTTTCAGTTATCCCCAGTCTGATTGTGAAGGGAAGTAAGCATGATTTATATTTCATCTGCTGTACTGTTTCCTTGGCCAACCACTGCGTCTACCTTCCTCAACATTGCCTGTTTCTTTCTTTGTTCTTTAGAAGAGCTTTGATAGAACAACCTGTTTGCATTAAAATTTAAGTCTTGGAGGGCCTTGATGTTGCAGTATAACTATCTTGAGTCAGCTGTGCTCAGTCTTGCCATAGTGTATGACTTGACATTAAACTGTCTAGCATCCGCACCTTGTTAACAGAGTTTGACTGTTCCTCATACACAGCTGTTTCTGTTTCAGTTAATGATTGAATATCATTAGCACCTGTTTAGTAAAATTGTTTAATCATGCACCTGATGTTATGCCTACAAAATCTCTGACTGCGCAATTGTACCTAGTAGAATTGATGCTGTTTTGAAGGCAAAGGGTGGTCACACCAAATATTGATTTGATTTAGATTTTTTCTTCTTTTCACTCACTTTGCATTTTGTTAATTGATCAAAATAAACTATTAAAACCTTTCTTTTTTCCGATCAGCTTTATTAAAGATTTCAAAGGCACTTCACATACCTCAAATTCTGTACAAACATGAAAAAAACTATGACAATTCACTGATCTATCATTTTTATCCTAACAATAAATATATAGCTTACAATACTGGGCCCTGTTCTTTTTAATATTTTTATTAATGACTTGGAGCCAGGATTAAATAGCAACTTCTCTATTTTTGCAGAAGATACAAAGATGTGTAAGGTCATTAGGTCAGTCAAAGCAGGATGAACTTGCGTTACAAGGGGATCTGCAGCAATTAGAAGTATGGGCAGGTAAATGAGATTTAACATGGTAAAAGGCCAGGTTATATATGTTGGAAGTAAAAATAAGCAGGCAATGTATTATTTAAATGGGACTAGACGTGGCCAAACAGAGGAGGAAAGGGATTTGGGAGAATGTAATAGCTAAAAAGCTTAAGATGGGCGCACAATGCAGGGCAGTGGCTTCCAAGGCTAATAAGATACTAGTATGTATTAAGAGGCATTGATTCAAGAGAACAAAGTATAATTCTGTCACTATATAAATCCATGGTAAGACCTCAACTTGAGTATGGTCTGCAGTTCTGGGGACCAATACCAAAAAAAGACTTTGAAGACCTTGAAAAAGTTCAGAGAAGGGCGACAAAGCTAATAAGGGGAAAGTAAAATTTAAGCTATGACGAGAGGCACTTAGTCTGAACTTCAAGTGAGTAGTAGATTTTATATTAACAAATTTCAAAGATATGTCTATTTCCACTCCCCCTGTACCATGTGACAGCAATCAGCCAATCACAAATGCATATACTGTACGTATATTCTGTGAATTCTTGTACATGCGCAGTAGGAGCTGGTGACTCAAAAAGTGTAAATATAAAAAGACTGTGCATTTTTTTTTTAATCAAAGTAAATTGAATAGTTGTTTTAAATTGCATGCTGTATCTGAAAGTTTAAAGTGAAGGTCAAGTCTGGGGTTGTGCTTAGCAGTTTTCAATATTTTAGCTAAAATGAGTATGATGTTCATTCATCAAAGTATAGATAGATACAAGCAAAAGATTTATATTTTACGTTTTGAAACCGCTCCGTTTCAGCTGTAAAATCCGCCCGTCATAGTGCCTTTATTGATTGACATCTTTTGGCTCCAATCTATTGTTTTACCCCGTGGCGTCCAGCCCCTTTTCGTTTTCGTCATTGTCAGCTTATGCGCATGCGTGTAAGTAAACATCGCGGCATCATCATCATGCTCGTCCCCGTAACGCGCATTCGTTGTTTGCTCGCAAAATTACTGCATACAAAGTTACGGCCGTTAATTACGCGCATGCGCTATTGAGCTGACCGTACGCATGCGCATTTCAAACAGAACAAGGGTGCACGAGCGTAGTCTCGTTGTAAGAAACAAAGCGACGTCATCAAGTCAGAATAAGGAAGTCTTGTATGGGCGGAGATAAACGCGATAACGGAGCAACATTATAAATACATTTTTTGGGCAAAGGGTTAGTTATTTATACATATAAAGTAAGCGAATTTAATGTTTTTAAGATAATCTTCAACATGATGTATTTTGAATCCCAAAAATTGACCTTCACTTTAACTTGACTTGAATTTCCCTTTAAGGTTTCTTGTGTTTGAAAGAAGGTGTTCATCGATACTGTAAAGAAAGGCAGTTTGAGCTTCTTAGAAGCCACTGTGTGCTAAAACTAAACTTTGGTTATGCAGACAATAGGAGCAAACTATAGTGATAGTGTATATGGTAATATAACTAAATCATATAAAGTTATTGTGGTGACTTCCGTTTTAATGTTAATAAGCATAAGAAATAAGGCTATAATTAACAGTATCCCATCAGATATTGCACTCATCTTTACTGCATTGACCTGTTTAAACTATTATATTTGTGTTTTAGTGTCTAAGGCATGATTAACACGCATTAGAGAGACAGTTCCAGTCATTTACACACTCTCATACAACACACGCACACTCTCATACAACACACGCCACACGCACACTCTCATGCAACACACGCCACACGCACACTCTCATGCAACACACGCCACACGCACACTCTCATGCAACACACGCCACACGTACACTCTCATGCAACACACGCCACACGCACACTCTCATGCAACACACGCCACACGCACACTCTCATGCAACACACGCCACACGTACACTCTCATGCAACACACGCCACACGCACACTCTCATGCAACACACGCCACACGTACACTCTCATGCAACACACGCCACACGTACACTCTCATGCAACACACGCCACACGCACACTCTCGTGCATCACACACGCCACACGCACACTCTCGTGCAACACAAATGCCACACGCACACTCTCGTGCAACACACATGCCACGCGCACACTCTCGTGCAACACACACGCCACGCGCACACTCTCGTGCAACACACACGCCACGCGCACACTCTCGTGCAACACACACGCCACGCGCACACTCTCGTGCAACACACACGCCACGCGCACACTCTCGTGCAACACACACGCCACGCGCACACTCTCGTGCAACACACACGCCAGGCGCACACTCTCGTGCAACACACACGCCAGGCGCACACTCTCGTGCAACACACACGCCACGCGCACACTCTCGTGCAACACACACGCCACGCGCACACTCTCGTGCAACACACACGCCACGCGCACACTTTCATACAACACACACACACATTCTAATGCAACATACACAGTCACAACCCAGTAAACATGGTGTTGCGACACAGTAATGGGTTGTGACCTGTGGTCTGAAGAACCCTGCTTTAAATCATCCTCTTTCTTCATATAGCTGTATATTTATTCCATCACAATTCTCCATCTGAAAAGATTTGTTTAAGGAGTTTTGTGTTTACCTGACAACTGTGCTGTTAAAGAGTAACCAGTCTGATGAAGTGTGTGGGTATTACGTAGAGGTTACAAAATAAAAGAAAAAGAGCGTAGGCTAAAATCTCTCCCCAGGGGCATCTGTGGATGTTTAATAACATAAGATAGACAAGAACAAAAGGCTTTAGGGAGTCATTCTGCTGAGGATACCGATGACAAATAAAGACACAGGAAATATTTCAGCTTTGTCTCTAACCAATAAACATTACAGTTCTAACCCATCTGTATCTGTTTATTACTTTAAGTCCTATTATTTTATCCATCCCTAGAATATGAAGTTGTTCTAATTCACCTGTAGTAGATAAAGCTGTACCTAGTTTAATTTGAAGGTGATTGTCTTTATGAAATATTATAGGATTTTTATGGCCTATTAGTTACAAAATAGATTGGTTGAATCATCCTTTTTTAAAAAGAATTATTACTGTTTCACACTGAATTTGCATTAGTCCTTAATGTAATACTTAGGGTTCTTGATTGAAGTATTCTGTATTTAGCCATGGAAATAACATTATCTGTTCTTTGAAGCTACTTACAGACTTTCAGAGAGTTGACATAAGTAGGGATTAAAATGTTTCTCCTGGATACCCAATATACAAAGTGTAATCTATAAACTAGGTTCAAAAAGATTTGCTTCTAATTTTGGAGGCGAACGTTTTAATAAAAAGGGCAAACAGCAGGGGTGAGAGGGGGCATCCCTGGCGTGTGCCATTCCTAATATCTATTGGGGGGGGGGAGGGAGCCGTTGACTATAATACGGGCACTGGGTGAGGTATATAAGGCGAATATCCGTTGTAGGGTGGTAGTACCTATGCCATAAGCCTCCAAGGATGCTCTTAAATAGGACCAGTTAACTCGGTCGAATGCCTTTTCGGCGTCTGTTGAAATTAATGTAGTAGGGATATTTTTGTTGACGGCATGCCAGATTAAATGTATATTACGGACAGTGTTGTCCCTGGCTTCGCGTCCAGGGACGAAGCTCACTTGATCATTATGTATAAGGGTGGAGAGGAGGTGGTTGAGACGGGTCGTTATTATTTTTGCGGATATTTTTAAGTCAGTGTTAATGAGTGAGATCGGGCGATAGTTGGTGATTAAGTCGGGGGATTTGTTGGGTTTTGGGATTACAGTAATGTGTACTTGAAGTGATGTCGGCGAGAAAGCTCCTCCGTCATCTATGCTTTTATAATATCTAAGTAGGTAGGGGGATAAAAATTCTTTGAATTGCTTATAGTAGGAGTTGCCGAACCCATCCAGGCCTGGAGCTTTTCCAGAGGGGAGGGAGGACACAGCATAGAGGAGTTCCTCCTCTGAGAATGGAGCATCCAACTCATCTTTCTGTTCAATGGTCAACTTGGGAAGGATTATGTCACTAAGATAGGCCGCTATGTCGTCCGGGTGAGGGTCAGCTGAACCACGTCTAATGTTATAGAGGTTGTCGTAGAAGTCCCTAAAGGCTTGTGTGATGTCTGCGGAAGTGGATTTCAAGGCCCCCCCGGAGTCCCTTATACCCATTATATATTGTTTTTTTTTTTTTAAATCAAAGTTTTTTATTGAGGTAATTAGTAAAACAATACACAAACATAAGCAGAGAGATATGTTAATTCTAGACAAACACATCTGATATCAGAAGTAAATCATAACGATCATATATCATGTAGCAAACATAGCAGACTACAAAGCTAAACTGCCTCAAACATATATATGGTATAGGTTGCATTGACATCACATATTAGTAAAATGAGAGATCAACATAAGCTGGGTCATATGTTACTTCTAGACGAACACAACTGATATCATAAGTAAATCATGACAGTTAATCTTATAATAAATATAAGAAACTACACATCTAAACTGCATCATACATGTAAATGGTATAAATTACATTGATACCTCATATTTTTTTATATTTTTGTGAAATATTGCTGTAGTACCTCTTTATCAAAATCTGCAGCCTATGAGTAAGAAACTTGAAACTGGGATATGCAGATATTGCTTTAATTAACAAAAAACAAAAAACAATTTTCCCTGAAAGGTACTATTTAGGGTATTAATCGGAACCTTAGTTCTTATGAAATAGATATGGAATACAACCAATATCAAAAGCGGATTAATACCGCTAGATATTCACCACCTCTCCTTAAAAAAAAAGAAAGGTAGGTGAGGTAAGGGGAGGGAAGGTTCTCGTCTGATATCTAGGATTAGGAGAAAAACAATAGAAGCTAAAAAGGTGTAGGGACAGTACTATGTGACCGGGGACTAGGAACTACCCTGCCATTATAATTGGGAATTATATATAGAAAAACTCTAGGCTAGGTCATGTAGCTTACAGTGTAAGGGTATCTATGGCTGCTCTAATAGAAAATGTTTCCTTGAGATGAATTAGTGCAAATTTGTGATCTAAATTTTAGCACAATAAAGTTATAAGCATCTATATGTGTTGTATATGAAGCATATGAAATAAAAAAAAATAAAAAAAACATTTGAACCTGCTGAAGATAAATTAAAGAAGCTCCACCGAAGGCTCTAATATATAGTGGAATACCTATTTACCAAGTTGTCTCTACATACTCTCCCCAACTAGTTTGCTACCTCGGCCGCCGGCAGCATCCATACTGAGAAGTGCTATATAAATGCAAGAGGAAAGTTTGACAACATATCCTGCCTCATAGAGATTAAGTGATGCTTTAAATTTAATAACATTTGTGTAAAGAATAGGTTTCAGCTTGTTAGCAGGGTGAAGAAATGAGCTCTTTAGATCAAACAGCGACATCTATGTGCTATCTTTTGATATATATGAGGGATAAACATACAAAACTATGGTACAATATCACTCCTAAAATTCAAATCGTATACCATAATGAGCACAAAAAAACAGACAACAAAAAACAAAACAAAACAAGTAGATTCCCCCTGAGATCCATATTGAGAGTAGAGAGGAGAACAAATAATATACCAAAAACTGGGGGAAAAGGGGGAGTATATGAGTATACATAATGTTCAGCCAACTCCAGATTTCCTAACTTTGGGGCAGGATGGGATGAGGGTACACAAATGTCTTTCCAATTTACCAAAGTCCCGTTTATTTGATAATGTGGAAGTCATTATATTCCAAGCTGTGCAAGGATGTAAGAACAAGTCCCACATTGGCGTTTTCTCCCCCTCGTGGCTAGGAGCTGCCCATATGAGTAGATAGGGAGTGTGAGTAACTGAAGCGACTGTACCGTAGGGTAAATGGTGATGTCGGCTATGTGAGGGAGTCCCAGAGAGCGAAGTGTCTCGTATCGCTACTGTGGCATTGTAATGTAGATGCGTTGTGTCGCTTCTCCCCTCACGGACCCCATCCGTTATAGATGGGACCTCCACTAAGCTGCAGTGCGTTGTAGCTTGTGCCTCCTCTGATAGCTGCGCGGCTAGTTCCCAAACCGCCAACAGGCTGCGCTTCAAATCTACAAAATTCTCCTCCATGCGTTGAAGCATTAAATCCTCCTCTCTAACATCAGGCTCCATGGTCATGAGTATTAATTATGATGAAAGTATATACACAGCCAATAGAGTGTGTTGTAGGGCCCAATCTCCGGTATTATTAAGCAGATAAATTTAACCTAGACAGCGGGAAGGGGGGGGGGGAGGGGGTTCCGTTGCCCTGGTCAAGAATAAAAAGATATGACTCCGAGCTCTTTTTGAATTCTCCCCTACTTGCCTGTGGCCAGCTATTAGGCGTTGCGCCGGGCAGAAGTATCGCAGTTCACCAGGCAGAGAGAGTAGATGGATAATGGCGGCTCAGAGTTTCAGAATATCAAGGCAACTTCATACAGGAGCTTTGTGGCAATACATCTACCGTACAGTCTCAATCAAAGACACTGAGGCTAGTTCCATAAGATGAGACCAAAAAGTGTGATTATCCTCTATAGGATCATAAACAATTAAGTAGATATGACATTTTTAAGCAGGAGCTTCCATGAAACGTGTCTGCTCTTTCCAACAGTTGGCTCCCCCATTATATATTGTTTATTCATTCTTTTCTTAAGTTGTCGGGCCAGCATCCTACCCTGCTTGTTTGCTTCCTCGTAATAAATTTTCTTAAGGTATAAGGCTTTTGTCTTGGCTTCAGTACCCAGGAGTAAGCGGAGTTGATCTCTTTTATGTATGATACTGTCGGAGAGGGATTTATCTGTGGTATGCATACTGTGTAGGGCCTGAAGTTTGGCTATGTCGTTTAAGAGAGCATTAAGATAGATATGTTGTTGTTTACGTTTGGCTGCCTTAATCGCAATGAGTTCTCCTCGGAGTACACATTTATGTGCATTCCAGGTATTATGTATGTCTGTCTCAGGGATGTCATTTCTTTGAAAGTAGTCAATCATAGTCCTTTGTATTTGTATGAGCGTCTGGGGGTCCCTGAGGAGAGAATCGTCCAATCGCCATGTAGAGGCGGAGGGATCAGTAGGACGCCAGTCAAGCTGGCAGCTAATTATAGCGTGGTCTGACCATGTTATGGGGTTTATAGTAGTAGAGGCAATGGAGGATAAACTAGATACATCTGCAAAGATGTAGTCTATTCTCGTGTATAATTGGTGGGGGTTGGAGTAGAAGGTGAAGTCCTTGTCATTGGGGTGTTGGAGGCGCCATGAGTCGTGTAATGCCAGGTAAGAGAGGGATTGTTTAACGTGTCGCAACGTCTTGGTGGGTGTGAAGGATGTGCCAGTGGAACAGTCTAGAGTTGGGTCAAGTGCTAGATTGAAGTCACCTCCAAGTATCAAACCCCCCTAGTTACCTCGAGGACCTTGTTGCAGAGTTGGTGAAAGAAGGGGGCAGGGTTCGTGTTAGAGGCATAAAGGTTCACCAGTGTGATGGGTTTATGATAGAGAAATCCCACCAGTATTATATATCTTCCTTCCTTATCTCTGTGGGCAGATGTCAACGTGAAAGGCAAGTTTCTATGTATCAGGATCCCTACCCCATTATGTTTGGAAGTGTGAGAAGAAAAAAAGCTTATCCCAAATTTCTGGAAATTGGCTTTGGGTTCAAATCCCCTTCGAAAGTGGGTCTCCTGAATAAAGAGGATATCACCCTTATGTCTCCTATAGTCTCTTAGGGCCATTGACCTTTTTTGGGGACTATTGAGGCCTTTAGTGTTATGGGAGAGAATCCTAATCTTAGTCAGTAAGTTATTCATTTGTCTGGAAGTAGAAAAGGTCTTTTTTTATAGGAAACTTAGTATCGCTTTGACCTAAGTGAGAGGGAAAAGTACCCAGGACTGGACATAAAACTAAAGTAAGAGACAAATTAAAGAGAGCAAAACTTAGAAATTCAAACAATACATTTTGAACAATATCAAACCTAATAATAACAGTAACTTTTGTAATAAGTGTACAAATTACTCCGCTGTACACCTTACTAAGGGGGAAAGAGTATCGCCTTATAGACTCTTAGGTTAGGGTATAGTCAATAAGTATCAGGGATGTGTCATATTATGAGAGTTATATTATCTCAGGTGGAAGATGTAGAAAATTTCCTGGACACGGAATATGCCTATAAGAGCCGCACTGCAGCATTAAATTCCACAGGGGAAGTTTTACTAGTTTAATGTGATTATAAGAAGGCATATCTTTGGGAAATACCTTAATCTAGTCAAGTAATAGCGGGTACAATTGTATAACTGTATATCAAATCCTATTGGTGCGAGGATATGGTATAATTTAATGCGTAGCAAATTAGCAAGAGAACCCCTGGACCTATTAAGCGTATAGAGCCCAACAAAAGGGATCCAACTAACGCCCAAGACGCCATTCGGGGAGGAATATAATACATTCAATGTCAAAATCTACAGAGGGGGGCTACCTGGAGACCACGTCAGACCATAAAGTAAAGAAGGCTGTACATGTCTCTATATGGGGTGGGAGTTACAATGTTTAAGTGCGTGGCCTCTTGGTAAGGTACAAAAAGCTGCCCATGAGAAATAGGGCATATTGGTTGATTATCCATGTACGGCTGGGAATCGCAGCGTTACATATAATGAGGCATTTATCACAGAAAAGGGCAATATAAACTGGGGGGGGGGGCTGTTGGGTAAATAAACACTTTATTACGACAAACTGTGTCGTGGGTCCAAAACATAAGGGGACATTGTATCAACAATATGTATAATCACCTACATGAGCATATAAACAATTTAGACAGTAAATAAAATAGCAATATAACATTTTACAACAGGTGTTGTGGAGTTCCATGCGTTATAAAGTGGGATCTACCCTCAGGAGCTCACCTTTGTTGTGAGCATATACACCTAAGTGAATTAAACAATATGCAGAAAAAAGAGGATATTAGTGTAGCTTATGTCCTGGTAAATGGTATGCATAAGGAAAACTAATCATAACAAATTAAGAGAGTCAAATCCGAAGACTATACGTTACCAGTGGGAGACCAATCCTCTATTGTCCTCTACTGCTGTAGCAAGTTAGGTACCAAGAGAAACATTGGTTTACAAAGGTGAAAACGTGAAACCCATAGAGTTGTATCCGACTTTAGCATATTCCGGTACTCAAAGTGCACCAGATGGAGAAAAAGAAAAAGGAAAAAGGAGCCCTTTACAAAACTTAGTGGGGTTGCTGCCTCATGGTGGTGGTGCTCCATCTCTTGACGGTGCGTTATCAATTTTCCTTCTCTTAGGTTGAACCCTCTGCCACTGGGGTCTCTGTTCCAATGGGCGTGATGGCCCTGGTTCTGTTGGTATAGAGGGTGAAATGACGTTTGCTTCAGCTGGGGTGTTGAAAGGGATATTGAGAGATCTAGATAAGTGCTCGAGGTCGTTGTAATCTTTATAAATGATTTGTGAGCCATTGTGGCTGATGATTAAGCTAAAGGGAAATCCCCAGCGATACTTGATGCAATGTTCTTGCAGCGCACTTGTGATAAACTTGATCTCCTTGCGCCTTTGGATTGTGTAGGGACTAAGGTCCTGATATATCTGGAGGGAGTGACCCCGGAACGATATGGTCTGTCGCATCCTAGCTGCCTGCCAAATGGCTTCCTTGGTAGAGAATCGTAGGAATCTGACAATAACATCACGTGGAGGTAATGGTGGCCTAGGTAGAGGGCGCAACGCTCTGTGTGCCCTATCCAGGTCCTCGGCCAGCAACAGTGGGGAGTCGGGGGAGAGGTGTTGAGCTAGGCCGATAATATAATTTTTAAGTTGATCAGGGGTCACGTCCTCTGAAATACTGCGGAACCGCAAATTGTTCCTACGGCCGCGGTTATCCAAGTCCTCCACTTTATCCTCAAGGGACTGTACCTTGGAGTCCTGGATAGAAATTTGTTGCACATTGGAGCTGACCATATTATTCAAAGTCTCTTGGCCCTCTTCTAGGTATTCCATACGGGCCCCCATCTCATTTAGGTCTCTCTTCAAGTCTCTCAGCTCTTCCTTAATAAATGATTTAAGAGACTCTAAATCTGATTTGGATGGCAAAGCTGCAAGCCTAACCTGTATAGCTTGCAGTGAGTCCTGTTGGGTGTTTGCATACTCTAGAGAGCTTGGTGAGCTCGTATGGTCGGGTGTTAATCCTGAAGCTATTGGAGCAGTATCAGTAGTTTGAAAAAAAGAGGAAACTGATGGGGTTTGGGATGAGGTCTTGGCAGGCTTGTCAGATCTTTGCCCTTTTTTAGGGGTCATCATGTATTTGGGTCCCTTGCTGATGGGGCTTAGGTTATTGGAATATGCCCTCTCCAAGACTGGTGTGGTAATAATGGTGGGCGCTATATCCTGTTAGTAGGCAGAGGATATGGTGGGTTAATATGCAGAGAAAGGTGGTGAGAGGATGGCTTTGTATAAACTTTATTTGCTGGAAAAAGGCTGATTGTGAGGCTTAAGGGGCCTCCGGTATATTATTAGTCCTCCCTGTATCTGTGGTATATGGATAGTGTCCAGATTGGGTTACTCTTGCCCAGCAGGAGATGGTGTCCCTGTGTTTATATGCACGGGAGCAGGCCCTCTGTGTGTGCGCCTGAAAGAGCAGGATGTAAAGGCAGGCCACGTGGGGAGCGCTTATTATTATTATATGGCGACTAAGTAGACTGGTGTAGTGGGGACAGCATCTAAGGGCTCCTGTCGCCAAGTGCGCTTGTGAGGGTCAGCGTTTATTTAGTACCTTGTCTCCTCATGGACGGATCCTCAAGGATGGATGGCAGAAGAGACCGTTCACGCGGTACAGATGTCCAGTGATGGCGCCGCCTCTTAAGATGGCAGTGGTGCGCGGTAGTTCGCGCTAGCTCCAGAGTGCAGCAAGAAGCTTAGGCTTGAGGCAGCACCCGAACCGCCGCGGTCCGCTTGGGCTCCAGCGTCCAGCTGAAGGGACAAGTCAATCTAAGCTGTAGGTGCGGCTATGAGGCAATGGTGTTGCGTCCCCGCAATTGTCGCAGTGGTCCGGCAGCTCCCACCTGTTCACACTGGTCAGCAGAGTTGGTAATCCAGGTAGTAAGTTGTCATGTTATCCTCCGATAACTTTTCCCACCAGTTATGGCTATCTCCTGAGTAGGCAAATATGGCTAAGAGCTTAGGCTGATACGGAGCCTTACTAAAATGCGGCCATGTCCCAGCACGGCTTGGCTCAGCCCCCGCCACGAACTGTTTTTTATATGATTAAGAATAATTATTTCTATAGAGGTTCAATTTAGTGGTGTTAAGTGCATGTTATTGTTTATGGCCACTATCTTTATAATATTCATTTTATAGCCTTAGATTTATTTATTGATGTAATATCACACAGTAAGCTAGTATAGGGTTGTATATTAATTCTTTGGCGCACCTCTCTATATAGATACTCACTTTTAGAGGAGTGTGTGTTCTAGTGTTTTTTTTTTATATAATGATATGCAGGGGGGGGATGCATAAAGAGACCAGGGTGATATGATATGAGGGGGGGTGCATAAAGAGACCAGGGTGATATAATGATATGAAGGGGGGGGGTGCATAAAGAGACCAGGGTGATATTGATATGCGGGGGGGTATGCATGAAGAGACCATGGTGATATTGATATGCAGGGGGGTATGCATGATGAAGAGACCAGGTGATATTGATATGCAGGGGGGGGTATGCATGATGAAGAGACCAGGGTGATATTGATATGCAGGGGGGAGGTATGCATGATGATGAGACCAAGGTGATATTGATATGCAGGGGGGAGGTATGCATGATGATGAGACCAAGGTGATATTGATATGCAGGGGGGGTATGCATGATGAAGAGACCAGGGTGATATTGATATGCAGGGGGGGGGTATGCATGATGAAGAGACCAGGGTGATATTGATATGCAGGGGGGGGTATGCATGATGAAGAGACCAGGGTGATATTGATATGCAGGAGGGTATGCATGATGAAGAAACCAGGGTGATATTGATATGCGGGGGGTGGGGGGGTATGCATGATGAAGAGACCAGGGTGATATTGATATGCAGGGGGGTATGCATGATGAAGAGATCAGGGTGATATTGATATGCAGGGGGGGGGGATGCATGAAGAGACCAGGGTGATATTGATATATGCAGGGGGGAGATGCATGAAGAGACTAGGGTGATATTGATATGCGGGGGGGGGGATGCATAAAGAGACCAGGGCGATATTGATATGCAGGGGAGGGGGATGCATGAAGAGACCAGGGTGATATTGATATGCAGGGGGCAAACACAACCCTAAGCAAAACGTTCTGCTCTAAAAAATCCCCAAGAGCATACGTGATAAATGCGGTGAATTAAAATGTATATATGTACACACACGATTGTGGGTTAATGCAAACCAAGAGTTCTCATGATACTAAACAAATGTGTGTATAACAACTGCAGTCCACAGATGTGATAAAAATCAACTCCCAAATTAGACCGGTACAGTACCTTTGTGTAAAACTGCTCCGCTTTTAGTTCTTTTGAAAACAGCAGACCAAGGCTTCCTCTGTGGTGATATTTTCCTTATAGTGTACACGCTGAAGGCAAAGATACATCCAAACAAACTCACTTTCCACTGATGTGTGGAGTGTAGTTCCTGCGTGTGAATCCAGGTGTCTGGATGGTGACGTCACTCCGTAGTGTGTACGGTGTCTCTGGTGCAGCTCCAACGATGCTGAGTTCTTTCCCTCTCAGCCGGAGACAACATGCAAAACAATAAAGGGAACAGAAGTGCAACCAAGATTCAAGTATGTTTATTACAAATACACAGAAAGCGCACAGACAATAATGCACTTACAAGAACAGAAGTTAAAAACAGCATGTAATGATTTCCATTTAGATAAACAGCAGCTAAGGCATTCCGCCTTTGTATTCTGTTGTTCCCCTCCCATTTACTTCCTGTGCAGCCGTAACTGGGCCACTGATATTGGGGTCCAGATGTCACCTTGTGGGATTGCGGTGAATGCTCCTGGCGGAATGCCTTGGCTGCTGTTTATCTACATGGAAATTATTACATGCTGTTTTTGTAAGTGCATTATTGTCTGTGCGCTTTCTGTGTATTTGTAATAAACACACTTGAACCTTGGTTGCGCTTCTGTTCCCTTTATTGTTTTGATATGCAGGGGGGTATGCATGAAGAGACCAGGGTGAAGGCAAATCTGATATTGATATGCAGGGGGTATGTGTAAAGAGTTCAGGGTAATATGGATATGCAGGGGAGTATGCATGGAGAGACCAGGGATACATTTTATATATAAATTTTACGATTTAAAACTGATTTTTATTTCAAAATGACCTACAGAAAATTTTTTACTAAAAAAAATCTCATCTCAGAAAGTGAAAAGAAGTTCTGTTTCTGGGACCCCCTAACAAGAGACTCTCTCGTGGTGGATTTCACAGGAACATCTGTTTCGGGGCACTTGCTTCCTTCCTGGGTGAATTTGACTACAGACGCCAGCCTGTCAGGCTGGGGCTCTGTTTGGGGTTCTCTGAAAGCTCAGGGCCTGTGATCTCAGGAAGAGTCTTCTCTTTCCATAAAGATCTTGGAGTTGAGAGCAATTTTCAATGCCTTGACAGCTTGGCCTCAATTATCTTTAGTCCGGTTTATCAGATTCCAGTCGGACAACATCACCTCAGTGGCTTACATCAACCACCAGGGAGGAACTCGGGGTTACTTGGCCATGAAGGATGTGACTCACATTCTGCAGTGGGCGGAAGCTCAAAATTGTCTCCTATCTGCCATCCACATTCCAGGAGTGGACAATTGGGAGGCAGATTTTCTGAGCAGACAGACTTTTCATCCCGGGGAGTGGGCTTTCCATCTGGAAGTGTTCACCGGGATAACCCTCAAGTGGAGGGTTCCGGAGTTGTTTCTGATGGCGTCTTGTCAAAATGCCAAGCTTCCAAAGTACGGTTGAAGGTCAAGAGATCATCAGACCGCCCCGATAGATGCTCTGGCGGTTCCTTAGGATTTCGGGCTAGCATACCTGTTTTCTCCATTTGCTTGCCTTCCCCGAGTCATTGCTCGTATCAAGCAGGAGAGAGCGTCTGTGATTCTAATAGCTCCTGTCTGGCCTCGCAGGATCTGGTTTGCGGATCTGGTGATGATGTCATCTCTTCCACCTTGGAGGTTACCTCTGGAGAAGGACCTTCTAATTTAGGGTCCATTCCTCCATCCAAATCTAGATTCTCTGAAGCTGACTGCTTGGAGATTGAACACCTAGCCCTGTCTAGACGTGTTTTTTCGGAATCAGTCATTGATACTATGCTTCATGCTCGTAAACCTGTTACTCGTAGGATTTACCATAAGACATGGCATAAATGCATTTTTTGTTGTGAAGCTAAAGGTTTTTTTCTGGAGTCGGGTGAGGATTCCATGAATGTTATCTTTTCCTCAGGATGGCCAGGAGAAAGGTTTGTCAGTCAGTACTCTGAAAGGTCAGATTTCTACACTGTCTTTCCTTTTGCACAAACGTCTGGCAGATTTACCTGATGTTCAAGCTTTTGTTCTGGCCCTAGTCAGAATCAGGCCTGTGTTTAAACCTGTTGCTCCTCCTTGGGGCCTTAACCTAGTTCTTAAAGTTTTGCAGCAGGCTCCGTTTGAGCTGATGCATGTTGTTGATATAAAATTATCTTGGAAGATTTTGTTTCTCCTTGCTATTTCTTCTGCTCGCAGCGTTTCTGAGCTTTCAGCTCTGCAGTGTGATTCCCCGTACCTTTATTTTGCATGCAGATAAGGCGGTCCTTCGTACTAAATTGGGTTTTTTCCCTAAGGTGGTGTCGGATCGAAACATTGTTCCTTCTTTTTGTCCTAATCCTTCTTCTCATAAGGGAACGTCTTTTGCAGAACTTGGATGTTGTGCGTGCTCTAAAATTTTATCGACAAGCTACTAAAGATTTTCGGCTATCTTTTGCCCTGTTTGTTGTTTTCTCATGAAAGCATAAGGGTCAGAAGTACTACTCTTTCCCTCTGGTTAAGAAGTATGATTCATTTTGCTTATGAGACTGCTGGACAGCAGCTTCCTGAGAGAATTATGGCTCATTCCACTAGGGCTGTCTCCTCATCTTGGGCCTTCAAAACTGAAGCTTCTGTGGATCAGATTTGCAAGGCGTCAACATGGTCATCTCTGCATACTTTTTCCAAATTCTGCAGTTTTTTTGAGTAAACCTCAGGCACCTTTACACCCTTGTGTTTCTTCTTTTATCATTTTCCTTTGGCCGAATGACTGGGTGTTATGGGTAAGGGAAGTTACTCTTAACAGCTTTGCTGGGGTGCTCTTTGCCTCCTCCTGCTGGCCAGGAGTTGAATATCCCACTAGTAATTGGAATGACGTTGTGTACTCTCCATGCCCGGAAAGAAAGAAATTTATCAAGTAAGCATTAATTTTGTTTTTCCAAGGTTTGGTAAATTTATATGAAACACATTATCCAGCAAAAATATTGAGTATTTTGTCATATCACACAATTTTTAAGGGGAAAATAAGTATGCAGATATAGGTAGAATAATCCAAAAATATAAGAGCCAGAAATACATATTAAAGGGATACTAAACCCATTTTTTTTTTCTTTCATGATTCAGATAGAGCATGCAATTTTATGCAAATTTCTAATTTACTTTTATCATCAATTTTTCTTTGTTCACTTGGTATCTTTATTTGAAAAGCAGTAATGCAACGGCTTAGAAATTAGCATATGAGCCTACTTAGGTTCAGCTTTCAACTAAGAATACCAAGAGAACAAAGCAAATTTGATGATACAAGTAAATTAGAAAGTTGTTTAAAATTACATTCCCTATCTGAATCATGGACGTTTAATTTGGACTTTACTATCCCTTTAACAAAAAACACCCTGACCTGGATACAAAGGTTGAAAGTATTTGGGGTGCATACTTGCGACTAGGGGTTAGATACATAGTTATATACGAGTAATAGTACAATAATAAAATACTATATTAGAACATGATCTCTTTGCACTTCTTTCTCTCTTTAACTGCTTGTTGTAAAGTTTCATGGTCTCTACTTTACGGTACCAACCTCTGATTAATTAATCAATGTTGTGCGCTTTATTGCAGGATCTGGACGACTTGTTGCGTTGTGGAATTTGCTTTGATTACTTAAATATCGCCATGATTATCCCCCAGTGTTCGCATAATTGTGAGTATCGTTGATTTCTCTGCAGACTTGTTCTTCAGTAAATCACAAAATGTGATTGAAAAATATGAACTAGTGTTCTAAAACTTTGGTTTAGTTATTTGTATAGTGACCTTTCCTTGTTTCAAACAAAGAAATAAAGTGTCTACTTTAATCACTTTGTAATGTCCCTTTAACTCCACTGTGCTTCTATTATAGATTTTGTTTAAAGGGACATTCTAATGCACTCTAATTATTAAGTAATTTTTGCATTACTAACATTAGATATCAGAGGGGTCAAACGTAGGTAGAGTCCTCCTTGAAAGATGCAAACCTGAGCAGGACACAGCTGGTTATTGGCAGGGTTGTTCAGCTGCTGCTCCTGATTGGCTGACTGGTTTTGTCCTGCTTGCAGTTTTGCCTATGTGTTTAAAGGGACATGAAACTCAACATTTTTCTTTCATGATTCAGATAGAGAATAAGATTTAAAAAAAATAAAAAATCTAATTCAATTCTATTATCACATTTGCATCATTTTCATGTTATTCTTTGTTGAAGAGATATCTAGCTAGGTAGTGTGCACATGCCTGAAACACTACATGACAGGAGTGCTGCCATCTAGTGCTCTTGCATTTTTGCAAAACTGTTGTCATATAGTTCTGCTACCTTTTTGATTTTCAGCAAAGGATAGCAAGAAAATGAAGAATATTTGATAATAGAAATAAATTGGAAGGTTGTTTAAAAGTGTATGCTCTATCTGAATCATGAAAGAAAAAATGTGGGTTTATGTCCCTTTAACCGCTCTGCATGAATTAAACATAGTTATGTATTTCAGTAATGCAAAACTGACAAGTTTAAGGTTTTTTTTATATTAGAAGGTCCCTTTAAGCTTATTATATATTTACTAAAGTTCTTCCTACTTGTTGGATTTTTCCAACGTAGCTTTATTCTACACATTTTATTATGTGCCTTATTATTGTTTGAGTTTTACTGTATATTTCTTTATTGTTTATGCACAGAATAAGGTTAAGCAAAGATACACTTAAAGGGACATCATACACTCATTTTTTCTTTGCATAAATGTTTTGTAGATGATCTATTTATATAGCCCATAAAGTGTATAAATGTATAGTTTTGCTTATTTTTAAATAACATTGCTCTTATTTTCAGACTCCTAACCAAGCCCCAAAGTTTTATGAGAATACCGTCAGCTACCTACTGTAGCCTGCTCTTGTTTGTGTAAAGGGTCTTTTCATATGCAAAAGAAGGGGGGGGGGGGTCTTATTTCCCACTTGCAGTGGGCTTTCCAGCTGCCTTTTGAAGAGAGCTAAACTGAGAGCTTCTAAGTAAGTTTTTAAACAGTTTTATACTGGATTTGTATATCAGTATCTGTGCATCTTATTCTTTATGGTAGTGTCTATTACATGCAGTTATATGAACATGAGTGTATACTGTCCCTTTAACCAGCTTATCCAGAAGGTACACATTTTGGGAGTCTAGCATAAACTGCAACTAATGATAGTTTTGCTAACAGAATGACAGTAGCTAGCCTTCTTTACTCCAGTAACAAATCCAGGTTGGCTCATGCAGGTAAGACAAATGGTGGGTGTAAAATGTTACAGCAAATAAGGTGTTAATGCATTTGAAACAATCTCACCTACTATATTAATTTATTGCAATTCTATTTTATAGAAATGAGGTTAGAGTTGTGTGACCCATAAGTTCCCAACTATAATTTTTGTAAATGCACCAAATATTCATTTTTATAATAAGTTTCAGTAATATTTTTTTTTTGCTGAATGCAGCAGATGTGTTGCACGCGAGACACTGTGATCTATTGGAGAGAATGTTTACGCTTCAGTTGCTCCTCTCACTGTTATCAGAAATGGTTTACGTTCTTGTTCTCAGTGATATGACGAGTCGCTTGAGTGCAATATATTTTATACGTATACATCAGAAGATTAGACTGCTCAGTCTTCTGGATCAGTAACCTCCATGCAGGGGGCAATATCTTAGCGCCAACTTTTCTCCTGTCTCTTAGACACTGTTATGGATTACAATGCTTAAAGGGACAGTCAACACTAAAATTGTTATTGTTTAAAAAGATAGATAACTCCTTTACTACCCATTCCCCAGCTTTGCACAACCAACATTGTTATATTAATATACTTTATAACATTTAAACCTCTAAATTTCTTCCTGTTTCTAAGCCACTACAGACAGACATCTTTTTTTATTTGCTTTTCACAACAGGAGACTGCTAGTTCATGTGGGCCATATAGATTAAATTGTGCTCATGCCCGTGGGTTCTGCACAACACAGCTAAAATGCAAGTCAATAGATAATAAATAGCCATGTGATCAGGGGGGCTGTCAAAAGGGGCTTAGAAACAAAGTAATCACAGAGGTTAAAGGGACAGTCTAGTCAAAATTAAACTTTCATTATTCAGATAGGACATGTAATTTTAATCAACTTTCCAATTTACTTTTATCATCAAATTTGCACTTTTTCTCTTGGTATTCTTAGTTTAAACTAAACCTAGGTAGGTTCATATGCTAATTTCTAAGCCTTTGAGGGCTGCCTCTTATAACAGGCTTTTTGAATTGTTTTTCACAACAAAAGACTTGATAGTTCACGTGGGCTATATAGATAACACTGTGTTCAGGCACAGGGGGTTATTTAAGATTTAGCACAAAACAATGCTAAATTTAAGACAATAGCTAATAATCAGTCACAGTCATGTGATCAGGGGGCTGGAAGAAGGTTCCTAGATACAAGGTAATCACAGAGGTAAAAAGTATATTAATATAACTGTGTTGGTTGTGCAAAACTGGGTAATGGGTAATAAAGGGATTATCTATATTTTAAAGCAATAGCAATTCTATTGTAGACTGTCCCTTTAAAAAGTACATTATTTTAACTGTGTTGGTTATGCAAAACTGGGAAATGGGTAATAAAGGGATTATCGATCTTTTTATACAAACATTTTTGAGTTGACTGTTCTTTTAAGCTTTATCATTAAGGAGGTAAAGTAAGATCTGATGTTTTTTCACAATTCACACTTTAGCATGTGAGTACGTCACCTAACGCTTTTTTTGCTCAATCATGTTCTCACGCTAACTTTGCTGAAATTTCTGACTCCACGGCAGAATATTCCTGTTCTCTTGAGATTTTAACAATTGCTGTGTTTGAAAGATCGAACAATTCATGTAATCTTACATTGTAAATTGGCAGCTGTGGTCCACATCACTGCATATTTGCTGTACATTTAATCTTAAAGAGATTGTCTGTGTGATTATACCAGGCTATGTTATCTCCAATATATAAAGCTATAAATCCAGAAGGCTGGGATGAGTTTGTAAAAGAATGTTTGTACTGAATTCCTATTTAATGTTTAGCTTAATGCAGTCACATGTGAGAGTTCTCAATTTCTTGTTATGGTTGCCTAAGGACCCGACTCAACATAGTTTGACAGTTTCCATGTATACTTTAGTCCTGGCGTGTAGCCATTGCCCTGTGGTTTTTCTTCTGGTTTGGTAAGGATTGCAAACAATCTGACTTCATCCTTCTCTTATTATAAGGGAAATTGCTCATTAAATTTGTTTTGCATATTAAATCCGCTGAGCACCAGAGGAAACAAAATCATTGCTCAGACTGTTTCTTATAGGTTGAATTTATTGCTGAACTGTGTGTTATCACAAGATGAATGTGTGTCAGAAAAGCTTAGTATAATAAGTTCTGTAGTATTCATAAGGGCTTGACAAATCCTGGGAGCCAGGAAGCCATGGCACCTACAATCTTATCCATGGGTGGGCTCTTAGGGAGACCCTGTCTGTTCCTGTGCACCACTTATTGATTGGGATCAGAAGTGAAGATTAACATTTTGGCCTAGCTAGTAGCTTATAACTTGCAAATACAAACACACACAACTCTAAGCTAATAGCCAGGCCGAAATGTTGATCCCATCCACACTACACTCACTCCCCCCCCCCTCTTAATATTTTTTATTTTAAACCATAAAAAATTAAGTGCTTTTAATACAATTATTAAAAATATATATATTTGCTGGCTATTTGGCACAGTGTATAGACCACATTTACCTCCCCTCTCACATCAGGTAAACCAGGGCAGATTCAATCTTAGGCAATTGTCGAATTTGCTTTTTTTTTTTTTTTTTTGGTTTGCATGTTTTATAACCTAAGCAACTAACCATTGGTGGCTTTAAGCTTGATAAATGGAACAGTCATTTGAAGTAGGGGATTTTGCCTGTGGAAACTGCCTCCTACACTGATCTTGTCAATACTGAAGTATTTGCTGTAGAAAAGCTATGTACTCAAGAGGTAGTGGCAGTTTTGGTAGATCAAGAGCCCAGCCCATTTGAGAAAAGTGTCCCTGTAGTTACTTTTAATAAAAAAAATGTATCCGCTTTTTGCTTGAGTACATTATCCCTGTAAGGGAGTTATCTGCTAAAAAAATATAACTGTTCTATGAGTACATTTCTTATTTCCCCACAATATTCCTTTAAATAAATATTTTAAGCACATTCCCCTACTTTGCAACCAGACTAGGATATCTGAAAGTAAAAATCTTAAAAAACCCCAACAAACTCTTATGGTGAGATTACATGTGGTGCAGGCTTCAGCGTAACTTCTGAAACCTTGCGCCGCCCGTAATTTCCCCTCGCTCATCGGGGAATCACATAAACCCCCACCGGCAGTTCATAAAGTGCCGTAAGTCGGATAAACTAGTGATGTCCAGAAATGTGTGTAAATACAAATTTCTGGATTCGTCAGTGACTTACGGCACGTTAGAAACTGCTAGCACCTAAGAAAAAAAAAAAAAAAAAGTTAAATCTCCCATAAAAGTCTAACCCCCCTCCCAAAAATAAACCAGACACGTAAAAATCCCTATATTGGCAATCCCCCCACATCGCAACTAATAATAAAAGTATTAACCCCTTAACAGACAACCCCCCCCACAACGCAATATGCCCAATTAAACTATTAACCCCTAATCCGCCATTCACCCACATCGAGATCTCCCTAATATATGTATTAAATCCTAACCCGCCATTCACCCGCATCACAATTAACCTAATTAAACTATTAACCCCTAAACTACCATTAACCCACATCACAATTAACCTAATTAATCGATTAACCCCTAAACCGCCAAACCCCCACAACACAATTAACCTATTTAAATTACTAAGTCCCCTAACCTAATACCCTAAATTAACCACAATTAACTAGATTAAAAAATACTAGATTACAATTAAAATAAAAAAACTACTTTAAAAATAAGAAAAATTAAATTGAAATAAATCTAAAATTACAAAAAATCAAAAAATCTAACATTACATAAAATAATAAACCAAATTATCAAAAATAAAAAAAATTAAACCTAATCCCTATGAAAATAAAAAGCCCCCCAAAATACAAACACCACCTAATCTAAACTAAACTACCAATAGCCCTTAAAAGGGCTTTTTGTAGGGCATTGCCCTATGTTAAACAGCTCTTTTACCTTAAAAAATACAAAGTCCCTCCTCCAGCAGTAAAACCCCCCCAAAATAAAAAAAAACTAACACAAAAAAAATCCTTAATTACCCATTGCCCCTAAAGGGGCATTTGTATGGGCATTGCCCTTAAAAGGGCATTCAGCTCTTTTACTGCCCTTAAAAGGGCATTCAGCTCTTTTTCAGTGCCCAAAAATCCCTAATCTAAAAAAAAAACCAAAAAAACAAAATAAAAAAAATCCTAACTCTAAGCCACAAATAGGTATTTACCGTTCCTGAAGTCCGGCGCAGAAGGTCCTCTTCCATGCGGCGGTGAATTCTTCTTGGAACCGGCGACATCCTCCATCTTCATCTAGGACCAAGCCGGCACGGAGCGGAGATGACCGCGGAACTGAAGACCGGCGACCATGGAGCGTGGAGTTTCCTCTTCGTACGATCACTGCCGTACACTGAATATTGAATGCAAGTTACACGTTTAAATATGGCGCCACTTGCATTCCTATTGGCTGATTTCAATCTTTAAATTCAAATCAGCCAATAGGATGAGAGCTACTGAAATAGGATTTCAATAGGAATTTCAGTATTTTCTGTAATGTTAGACTTTTTTATTTTTGTAATTTTAGATTTTAATTTAATCTTAGTTTTTTTTTTTTTTTTTAAAGTACTGTTAGGATTTCTTTTTTTAATTGTAATTTAGTATTTTATGTAATTTTGGGGTTAATTTAGGGGGTGTTAGGTTAGGGGGCTAGTAATTAAATTATGTTTATTGCAATATGGGGGTTTGGCGGTTTAGGGGTTAATAGATTAATTAGGTTTATTGCGATGTGGGTGAATGGCGGATTAAGGGTTAATAGTTCAATTAGGTTAATTGCGATGTGGGTGAATGGCGGATTAGGGGTTAATACATTTATTAGGTTTATTGCGATGTGGGTTAATGGCTGGTTGGGGTTAATAGTTTTATTAGTTATTGCGGTGGGGGTTGGTGGTTGACAGGAAGATTGATATTGCACATGCGTTAAGTGTTAGTTAATATTTTCAGCCAGTCATGGGAGTTACGGTGCTCACATTTGCAGCGAAAGGCTTGCTGTGCCTGCCTATGTGTGGCGAGGTGAAAATGGAGTCAAATTTCTCAATTTTCGCCGCGTAAGTCCTTGCATGTAATACCGATTTGTTAGTTTATGGGAGTAAAAATTGCGGCCGGCGGGTGAAATATACGCGTTGCATTTATATGCGGCGCTGAATATGTGATAGCAAAACCGCGTAAAAACGGGCGTCGCATATGTAATCTTGCCCTTTAGTGGGACAGTAAAGTCAAAATTAAACTGTAATGATTCAGATAGAGCATGCAGTTTTAAACAACTTTTCAATTTACTTCTATTAAATTTGTTTTGTTCTCATATCCTTTGTTTAGAGTAAATCTGCGTAGGCTGATAGAAGCTTAGGAGTGTGCACACGTCTATAGGGGCCTATGGCAGCAGTGTTTGCAACATTGTTTAAAGCAATATTATAAACAGTTCCAAACACTGCTGCCAGATGGCTAAAGACACGTACACGCTCCTGAGCTCACCTAGGATGCCAAGAGAACTAAGCCAAATTGATAATTGAAGTCAGTTGGAAAGTTTTTTTTTTTTTTTTTTTTTTTTACAAATTTGTACTCTATGCAATCAATTTAAGTTTATTTTTTACTTTACTGCACCTTTAAGCTACCATTGTAACTCAAATTTTTATGTATACAGCTCCAAAACTCGACCACCTAATTCAGAGATGCTACTTAAAGTGAAGGTCAATTTTGATGAATTAGTGCCCGGTTTTTAATAATCCTATTAAAAACAAGGGCACTTTAATTAATCAAAATTGACATTTCACTCTTTTTCTTCAAAAACTTAACTTTTCATTCTGGCAGCCGCTCCAGCGATTCCCCCTGCTGTCGAAAGCCTCGGCAGACGTCAGAAATGACGAATCCGGCTTCCTCCAATCACGGCTCCCTCCCGGGGGAATCTTGGCCTGATGCAACGCTGTGATTGGAGGAAGCCGGATTCGTCATTTTGGACCCACAAAGACGGCTTGCGACGGGTGGAGGAAGTGCTGGAGCGGCTGCCAGGATTAAAAGGTAAGTTTTTGAAGAAAATTAGTGAAATGTCAATTTTGATGAATTAAAGTGCCCTTGTTTTTAATAGGATTATTAAAAACCGGGCACTGATTCATCAAAATTGACCTTCACTTTAATTGGTACAGCCAATCGGCCTTTTCTATTTATACATGTCCCCTATTCGCTTATCTTGTATTCCCCAAGGCAGAACATACAGTTATCTGAGTCATCGCAGAAAATGCAGCATGTCTGCAGAAAGAACATGACACATGCGGGAACTGTTAGCGTAAGGTTTCCATAACACAGTGCATCCAGAGCAAAGTGCTGTTTGAAGTGAGCAGTCAAATATGCTGCAAAGCAGCAGCACATTGCTTGTTGACTGTCTCTCAGATATCTTTTAAAACCTGCCCCCTAGCCTTTCCCAGTCTGCAAAGCTGTTTATTCTGAATGTAAGATGTTAGTATGAGCATTGCATCTTTTTTATTACTACATTTCTATGTTAGACCAAGAGAAAAGGAAACAAATTTATTCAAGAGACAGTTTAAAATGTCTTTTCTTTTAAAAGATACAATGAGTCCACGGATTTCATCCTTACCTGTGGGATATCGCCTCCTGGTCAGCAGGAGGAGGCAAAGAGCACCACAACAGAGCTGTATATGTAGCTCCTCCCTTCCCTCCCACTCCAGTCATTCTCTTTGCCTGTGTTAGTGATAGGAAGAGGTAAAGTGAGGTGTTAGTTTAGATTCTTCAATCAAGAGTTTATTATTTTTAAAATGGTACCAGTGAGTGCTATTTTACTATAGGGTGTAGCCGTATTCCCTGTCAGCCTCTAGAGTAGAGCTACAGGTGGCTTTAGAGCAATGGGAATTGGTGGTACTAAACTCACACTGCGCCTCCCATATTAGTGCTACCCTTCAGATGCTGATGGTCTTAGCAGATATTAACTAAGGCCCATCTGTGTCCACAGAGCTGCAGGAGGGAGAAGACCTCTTGATCCTGTGAGACTTCTCATGCTGTCGCTCAGCACAGAGGTAAGTGCAGTCTTTTACTTTCTGGGACACTTGCTACCTCAGAATGGACTGTGCACTTATGATCTGTTGGGGAACAAGGGCTCTCTGGGTAGGGCTGCTTTCTGTAACAGTGTGTGTGAGTTTTCATGGGAATGTCAACCTACACAAGGTGTTTACATTATGGAGCTAATATATTTATTTGGCCTAATGTATGTTAACAGGATGGGGCTATAGTGTGCTTATACGTTTTGACGCTGGGAGTGTGTTACCGGAGTCTTTCAGTGTATCTGACATATTATGATCCGTTTTTTTTGAGACTTCTGTTAGGGAAGCGGATTTTCGATGGCCGATGCGACGCCCACGATGGTCGGGGCTTCCTTTGGCGTGCTTGCCTTTCGTTGCCACACAGAGTTTATCATTATGGAATTCCCGGCTACTGAAGATCACTCTGCGAATAACGCCACAATCGCATGGTTGAAAGTGAAGCAAGTGGTCTTGGGCGTTTGTGAGTTACATTCCGGTTCAGTTCCTAAGTGTGGTCGGAGGACCGTGGGGGCAGGTAGGCGCCTCAGCAGAGCTGTTGAGTCGAGGTACTAGGTTATATTTCATGCTAAATGGTACTTATATTGTTAACTTTTTTCAGTGTAACTGATATATGTTAATACTTTTTTTATTTTTAAAGGCACAGTATCTGATCAGGTTTAAAATATTCTGACAGATTTTTAGTCTGTACTGATATTTCTATACTGTTTGGCTATAAATTGAAAGCCTATAATTTAAAGACCAAATTGCTTCTTGCTTTCTATTGTCATGGATTCGGATGATATCCAGACTGTATTGTGTTCTATGTGTTTGGATGCCACTGTGGAACCTCCTGCTCCTTTTTGTCCCTCATGCATTGAGAGGGCCTTACATTTTAGAGACAAAATTATTTTTGACAAATCTTTGCCTAAGGCGGATGCTTCTCAAGAGTCTACAGATGAGATGCAGAGTATGCCGCAGCTTTCTCCCCAAGCGTCACAGCCCTTAACGCCCACTCAAGCGGGACCTTGTATTTCACCAGTTTCTGCAGCCAGCTTTTACATTAAAAGACATAGCTGCAGTGATGTCCTCTACACTTTCTGATGCGTTAGCTAATTTTCCCATATCCCACGGCAAGCGTTCAAGACAGGACAACTATGTAGTCAATTCAGCCTCTGATACTATGATGGCGATTGCGGAAGTACTCCCCCGGGGTTCTGAGTTGGAGGGTACTGAGGTACTCTCCGAAGGTGAACTTTCTGAATCAGGGAGTGCTTTACCTCTGACTGATTCTGATGTAGTTTCTTTCAGTTTTAAGCTTGAGCACCTCCGTTTATTACTGAGGGAGGTGTTGGTTACTCTGGATGATTGTGACTCAATAGTGGTCCCTCCAGAGAAATTAAGTAAGTTGGACAGATACTTGGAAGTTCCATCTTATTCTGATGTCTTTCCAGTCCCAAAGAGGACTTCAGAGATTATTGCAAAAGAATGGGAGAGACCAGGTATTCCCTTCTCTCCTTCTCCAGTTTTTAAAAAAAATCTACCCTATAGCCGACGCTATTAGAGATTCTTGGCAGACGGTCCCTAAAGTTGAGGGTGCTGTTTCTACTATGGCCAAGCGTACTACTATTCCTATTGAGTATAGTTGTGCGTTTAAGGACCCTATGGATAAGAAATTGGAGGGTCTCCTTAAGAAAATTTACGTTCATCAGGGATTCCTGTTGCAACCTGCGGCTTGCATTGTCACAGTCACCAGTGCGGCCGCTTATTGGTTTGATGCTCTGGAAGAGTCTCTTAAGACTGAGACTCCTTTGGATGAGATACAGGATCGGATTAAAGCTCTTAAATTAGCTAATTTGTTTATTACGGATGCTTCGCTGCAGATTACTAAATTGGCGGCTAAGAGTTCGGGCTTTGCCATCTTAGCACGCAGGGCTTTATGGTTGAAGTCTTGGTCTGCGGATGTGTCATGCAAGTAAGCTTTTGGCTATTCCTTACAAGGGGAAAACCCTGTTTGGGCCTGACTTGAAGGAAATTATTTCTGACATCATGGGAGGTAAGGGTCATCTTCTCCCGCAGGATAAAAAATCCAAACAGAGAGGTCGAGTAATTTTCGTTCCTTTCGAAATTTCAAGGTAGTTTCCTCTTCCTCTAAACAGGAAGGGAACTTTTCACAACCCAAGTCCACTTGGAGACCCAATCCGTCTTGGAACAAGGGTAAACAATCCAAGAAGCCTGCTGCTGTTTCCAAGTCAGCATGAAGGGTCAGCCCCCAATCCGGGACCGGATCTAGTGGGGTCAGACTCTCTCTCTTCGTCCAGGCTTCGATAAGAGATGTTCAGGATCCCTGGATGGTAGAAATTGTGTCTCAGGGATATCAGTTGGAGTTCAGAAACTCTTCCCCCAGAGGAAGGTTTCTTCTTTCTTGATTATCTGCAGACCAGATAAAAAAAAGAGGCGTTCTTACGTTGTGTAGGAGACCTCTCTTCCATGGGAGTAATTTGTCCCGTTCCAATACAGGAACAGGGACAGGGGTTTTATTCAAATCTCTTTGTAGTTCCCAAAAAAGAGGGAACGTTCCGACCTATTTTAGATCTCAAGTCTAAACAAGTTTCTCAAAGTTCCATCCTTCAAGATGGAAACTATTCGTACCATTCTTCCATTGATCCAGGAGGGTCAATTTTTTTTGACGGAGGTCAGAAAGTTAAAGATTCTGAATACATGCCGAACCCTTTAGACCAATCCTCAGCCGTCAGTGGCTCAGTGCATGGAGGCAATTGGATTGATAGTAGCGGCAATGGACATCATTCCGTTTGCTCGTTTTCATCTCAGACCTCTGCAACTGAGCATGCTCAGACAGTGGAATGAGATTATACAAATTTGTCTCCTCAAATAAATCTAGATCAGGAGACGAGGGACTCTCTCTTCTATGGTGGTTGTCGCTGGATCATCTATCCCAGGGGACATGCTTCCGCAGACCCTCATGGGTGATAGTGACAACAGACGCCAGCCTGATAGGATGGGGAGCAGTCTGGAACCCCCTGAGGGCTCAGGGTGTATGGACTCGAGCAGAGTCTCTACTTCCCATCAATATCCTAGAGTTGAGGGCAATATTCAATGCGCTTCAGGCTTGGCCTCGGCCAAATTCATCAGATTCCAGTCGGACAACATTACGACTGTAGCTTACATCAGTCATCAGGGAGGAACAAGGAGTTCCTTAGCGATGACAGAATTAGCCAAGATAATACAGTGGGCAGAGTCTCACTCTTGTTATCTGTCGGCGACCCACATTTCAGGTGTGGAAAACTGGGAAGCGGATTTTCTGAGCAGACAGACATTTCATCCGGGAGAATGGGAACTCCATCCGGAGGTATTTGCCAACTTGATTCTCAGATGGGGCAGGCTGGAGTTGGATCTTATGGCTTCTCGTCAGAATGCCAAGCTTCCGAGATACGGGTCCAGGTCCAGGGGTCCCCAGGCCGAGCTGAAAGATGCCTTGGCAGTGCCTTGGTCTTTCAGCCTAGCGTATGTGTTCCCTCCATTTGCTCTCTTTCCCCGGGTGATTGCTCGAGTCAAACAGGAGAGGGCATCGGTGATCCTCATCGCTCCTGCGTGCTTTGAAGTTTGACTTACAGGCAACTAAGGATTTTCGTCAATCGTCTTCCCTGTTTGTTGTTTTTTCTGGGAAACGTAGGGGTCAGAAAGCTACGGCTACCTCTCTTTCCTTTTGGCTGAAGAGTATCATCCGTTTTGCAAAGGAGACTGCTGGACAGCAGCCTCCTGAGCGAATTACGGCTCATTCAACTAGGGCTGTGGCTTCCTCATGGGCATTCAAAAATGATGCTTCTGTTGAACAGATTTGCAAAGCTGAAACTTGGTCATCTCTTCACACTTTTTCCAAATTTTCCAAATTTGATACTTTTGCCTTTTGGTTCTCTGTCTTGTCCCTCCCTTTTCATCCGTGTACTATAGCTTTGGTATTGTATCCCACATGTAAGGATGAAATCTGTGGACTCATTGTATCTTTTAAAAGAAAAGGAAATGTATTCTTACCTGATAAATTTGTTTATTTTAAGATACGATGAGTCCACCCTGTTTTTATGAGACAGGTCTTTATTTTTGTTAAACTTCAGTCACCTCTGCACCTTGGCTTTTCCTTTCTCTTCCTAACTTCGGTCGAATGACTGGAGTGGGAGGGAAGGGAGGAGCTATATATACAACTCTGCTGTGGTGCTCTTTGCCTCCTCCTGGTGACCAGGAGGCGATATCCCACAAGTAAGGATGAAATCCGTGGACTCATTGTATCTTAAAAGAAACAAATTTATCAGGTAAGAAAATTTTTTCCTTTTTTTGTTTGCAGCTAATATGCAATGCAATTATATTATAAAAATGGCTTTATTCTTCAGTTAACCAACACATTGCAATTGAACTGGTGACTTAGTGTAACTGTCTAATTTAAAATGGAATTTTATTTAAAAATGACCTGCAGAAAATTTTTCACTAAAGAAATCACATCGCAGAAAATGAAGAAAAGTTCTGCCTCTGGGCTTGTATTGCCCCAGGCTTCAAATCAGCCAGAGCAGGGTCTTACTTGCCTCACATAAGCTGCACTCATGCGGACAAGGCCTCTTCCCCAATGCTGTGTCTCCACGTCACATCTATCTGTGTATATATATATATATATATATATATATATATATATATATATATATATACGCACGTGCAGTATATGAAAAACACAATGGTAGGTAAGTGCTTATCTCCAACAGAAGATACAAAGATATTATACACAGTGATCACATAAAAATATATAACAAAATGTTTAAGGTGTTTCCGTCTTCTTTAATCTCCTTTTGGGTGTCCACTTACTTGAGTTTACCTCAATCAGTATGAGGTAAGTGTAATGTATCCTCAAGAACTCCTCGCTGCATCGGATATCAAAGAACGCCACAATTGATCCTTCCTGTCCCTTGGAGTTCCAGAAGGAGCAACTTACTTTCTTTACTTGGAAGGTACTGTTGCTGTAACCCGTGATGTGCTCGCACATAAAACAAAGAAAAACGCTAATAGTGTATTACCCTTTTATTAGCTAAAAAACAAACACACCCAACAGTAACTCACATTTAAAAACACAAAACACACGCTCAGCACTGCAGCAGTACAGAGGTGAGTAATCATGCAGCTATAAAGTCTTAGGGCAGAGGTCGACACATCTGTTTAAAACTTAATAGCCAGTAAGAATATTTAGGAGACAGATGCTGATATATATTTAGATATACATAGATATATAGCTGTGCTTAGTGAAAATACAGTTAGGGCAACCTTAGAATAGCCAAACCACTAAACCATTGCTCAAGTTTAGTAACCCACTACATCAGCAAACATTGAATAAATTAATAATTGCTGAGTGGTTGGTAAAATCCTATCAAATAGGGATAACGTTTGCATAATTAAGGAAGAACAATTTACTTATCTTATCAAAGTGTACCTCATTCACTGGTTTGCTTTGTTGAATAATAGCTCCTTTCCATGATAGCATACATATCCACTGCTCACATGTATTATATAATTTAACATAAATTAATTTATTGGTAAGCTAAAATTAGCTAATATTTTTTATAATATTGTCTTAAATTGTAGTTAAGTGGTCAGTAGAATCAGCCCAGTGGTGTGCCCATTGAATAAATCCTGGGAGAACACTGCAAATATTGTTGCAAACGCTCAAAATCAAACTTGCAGGATTTAGATAGAGCAGGCCATTTTAAGATACTTTTAAATTCACTTCTAGTTTTAAGGTTGCTTTGTTCTCTTGGTTATCCATTGTTGAAAATGAATATGCACATATCCTATACTAGTGGGAGCTAGCTGCTGATTGGTGCCTGTACACATTTGTCTCTTGTGATTGGCTAACTAGATGTGTTCAGCTAGCTGCCAGTAATGCAATGCTGTTCCTAAAGCAAAGGATAACAAGAGAACAAAGTAAATTTGATAATAGAAGTAAATTGGAAAGTTGTTAAAAATTGTATGTGCTATTCAATCATAAAAGAAAATGTTGGGGTTTCCTGTCCCTTTAATCACACATTTGAAAAAAGAGCTATTGGCATTCTAACCTATACTTATTGAGGTTATATACAAGCATTTTGGCAGGACCATGATACCTTGAAAGAACAAGATTATGATCTCTGGCATAAACCTAAAATGATGCAAGGAGAATCACACATGTAATCAGAGCTAAATTACACCCGACCTTTCCCTTTACATAATACTTACAGCTGCAAGAAAATGTTTTCCTAAGCGCTCGTTATTCTAATCTGAACTTGATATTTAACATTTGTTTGGCTCACCTTCCAAGAGTTGTCATGCTGTAACAAATTCGTTTTGATTGCTGTTTATATCTCCAAGTACTAAATGATTTTAGACCAATTTTATTTTTTTACATGTTCTGTGGAAACACTTCATCTGTTAGTTACAGAATTTTACGTTTGTTATAAAAAAAGGGGACAGTAAAGCCGCAACTGTGTGTTGTGATCCCATAGACCGTAATGTAAATATGTACGAATATGATTATATATATATACAGTATGTATGTGTTAATATGAGTTATATGAGGGCTCGACAAACTCTGGAGCCTGGGAGCCACTGGCTCCTAGAATTTTACCCCTGGCTCCTAACTTTTTGGGTTATTCTCCATATATCTATATACAAATCCCACTGTCTGGCTCCTAAAAATATGCCTGGCTCCTAAATATTCTTACTGGCTCCTAAATTTTAAACAGATTTGTCAAGCACTGATTATACAGTACTTATATATTTAAAAATGCTGCCTATTGCTGCGCTTACATGCCTCCTTCGCTGCACGAGGTTCTGATGTAATCTCATGCGGAATCAGAACGAGCCTATGGAAGCGCGCTCTCCTTATCATGCGCTGGTATTACAAAGTGGAGCGCTAATATCGCTTGCATGCATGCAATATTTAGCACTCTACTTGTAATCTGGCCCATAGTTTTCATAGGTAAATTTAGCTGCTTCATGTCGGGGTGAGAGTGCTTAGATCTGAACAAAGTATGAAATCACACAATCATTTTTCAAGGCCTGGATTGGATCATTGGGAACTACCTGCTAGGCACGCCCCCTAGTCCTGTTCCTGCTCGTGTGAAAGGGGGAGGCTACAGGACGCCATATAAGGAAGGATGTTCCATGCCGTCCTTTGCCGTTAAAGCCCAGCGTGTGAAGGAATTAAACAAACAAAAACAAGCCACAATTTCTGCCACAATTCAAGCCACAATTTCTGTTTAAATGGAGTACTTTGTGCAAGTTTTTCTCTAAAAGTCACAGTACTGAATGTTTGGGTAGGCTCCTGCTAAAATAACTATCCTAGGCTACATAGCAGCCTGTTCCAGGCAGAGGAAGGACCCTCTGGCGGAGCTACTTAGTTGGGGTAGCCCGAGTATCCGTCACATTGGCTGGCAGCGGTGGGATCTGCTTCTTTCACATGATTCCTGACAGAGGAGAAGGGCCACAGTAGCCGGTTACTATGGAAGTCGAATTTCTAAGGAGAGTACAGGAGGCGCTGGCCCAGCTAGACGGTCCTATTTACCAACAGGACGTGCTGGAACAGAGGGACCTAATCCGCCGGGACCTTTGGTGGGGGGCTCTTCAACAGGAGCGGGACAATGGAAAGGTCCTCCCCACGAATGACACAAGGTTCCGTGTTTGGCGGACCGTGAGAGTGCCTTTCCTGGGAAAACAGCCAAAGAAGGAATGGCTATCTGTTCTACATAGACTGGTCCAGCAAGAGATGTGGGTGGGGGACGGCTATCGTGCCCTCCAATGACTCGCTATGCAAGCGCAGCCATGGCTGGAGGAGGGCTTTGGCTTCGGCGGCCCTGGATTGCTGTTTACAAAAAGGACAGAGTACCCACAGTTTTGGAGTGAGACGGACCAGGGTCTGGAGGATATCTCTGGGCTCCAAGAGGAACTGCTGGATCTCCTGGAGGAATCCTGTACTAGGACAGTGACACTGTGGTACTGTGGCTGCTATGGAGGCGCCAGCCTGTCTGGAGGGGCGGGAATGGCGGGAAAATTGTGGGATTGTCCTTTGTCTTCTCAAGATGAGCTGTGTGTGTAAAAGGAGTGTATGTTTTACAATAAAATCAGTTCTTGTTTCACCTGAATGCTAGTATGTCTAGTTATTTGGGTGGGCTCCTGCTAAAATCACTTTCCTGGGCTACATAGCAGCCTGTTCCAGGCAGAGGAAGGACCCTCTGGCAGAGCTACCTAGTCGGGGTATCCGTCACATTACCCATTCCCCAGTTTTGCATAACCAACACAGTTATATTAATACCCTTTTTACCTCTGTGATTACCTTATATCAAAGCACTGCAGACTGCACACTTATTTCAGTTCTTTTGACAGACTTGTATTTTAGCCAATCATTGCTCACGCATAAGTAACTCCACAGGCGTGAGAACAGTGTTATTTATGTGGCACACGTGAACTAGCACCCTCTATCTGTGAAAAACTGTCAAAATGCAGAGCCTTCAACGGCTTAGAAATTAGCATTGGAGCCTACCTAGGTTTAGATTTCAACAAAGAGTGCCAAGAGAACAAAACAAAAGTTGATGATAAAAGTAAATTGGAAAGTTGTTTAAAATTGCATGCCCTATCTGAATCGTGAAAGTTTAATTTTAAATAAACTGTCCCTTTAAGCATGTATTTGTAAATATAATAATTTTAACAAACAAACTTGTTGAAGACTTGGATTAGAGCGAGGCTTGATAAATGTATATCATCCTTAGGATGCAGCTAAAACATGATCAGCCTACACAAACAAGGCTATTTACTATGTAGATTAATTGAAGAATTAATTTAATGTTGTTATTTTCACAGATGTTTGCTCACCTAGCACCTTTGCTCACTACATAAGGAGTCTATTTCTTTATGAGGAGTCTATTTCTTTATGAGGAGTCTATTTCTTTATTATGAGTCTATTTCTTTATTATGAGTCTATTCCTTTACGAGGAATCTATTCCTTTATGAAGTCTCTATTATATTGTGACATTTTCTATTTTATTTGTTATTTTATTTTGCCCACTGCATAGGTTTCCCAGAATTTCAGTAATTTCTTGCTCAAGATACTAAATGTCCTTATTATTCTCTTGGTAAAGGTAATTAATCTTGGTTAACTAAAACTGTGCATCTCATTTCAATGTGGAAATATATATTTGTCTATAAATCTTCCCTAAGTGCTGACGAGAGCAGCCTCTAATTATATGTAAAGCCTTAAAAAGCCATTTACTTCTTATGTTTATTTATAGAATGCTTTCAAAGTATCTATAGTATTGATGTGCTTAGTGAAAATATAGTTAGGGCTTCCTTAGAATAGCCAAACCATTGCTCATTTTTATATATATCCTACCATTACCATAAGAAATATGGAGAGAGAGAGAGAGGGAATAAAAGAATAAACGTATCACCTTTCAGCAATTAAAGGAACACTAAAGTAAAAAATGTATTTGTATTATTAATAAAGCATATACAATTCTAAACAACTTTCTAGTGAAGAAAAATATAGAGAACAGGGGAGGCGCATGTGTGTACCAGTAACAGAATGGAAATAAGCCAATAAATGCCCTATTCAGGGTACTCATATTTGTGAGGAGCACTCATACAGTGCTATTGGAGGCAGACTGGATGTTTGGCAGTGACCCAGCTCACTGTACACTGTTCAATCTTGATATACAGGAACACAGGATCCCAAATGTCTGTATATGCAAAGGAAAACAGAAGGGGCACCTGTGTGTATCTGTGGTATAATGTGATTTCTTTTTTAAGACACGATGAGTCCACGGATCATCTTAATTACTAATGGGATATTCACCTCCTGGTCAGCAGGAGGAGGCAAAGAGCACCACAGCAGAGCTGTTAAATAGCTCCTCCCTTCCCTCCCACTCCAGTCATTCTCTTTGCCTACCTTAGTGATAGGAAGAGGTAAAGTGAGGTGTTAGTATAGATTCTTCAATCAAGAGTTTATTATTTTTTGAAGCAGTGCAAGATGTACTGCTTTGTCCTAGGGTGTAGCCGTAGTCCATATCAGTCTCTTCAGTAGAGCCTTGGTGGCTTTAGAGCAATGGGAACTTGTGGGACATAATTCTCACTGCGCCTCCCATATTTTCTTGCTGCCCTATATCCTTCAGTCTGAGGTATTCATTGACTCAGCATTTTATTCTCCTCAGGTCGATGTGAGGGAGAGGACCTCTCAAGCCTGAGAGCTGCCTTGCTGCCAGGCAGAAGTCAAGGTAAGTGCTACTTTAAATTTCTGGGGCACAAGGAGACTCAGAATATCAGTAAGCACACAGTGAACATAAGGGGCTCTGTAGGAAAAGTAGCTCTTTATGTTGGGACGTTTACATTTTTCCTCAGGGGAAAGTAATTGGGCAGTGTTATTTAGCTGGCACTGTGGCTGGAGTTAAGCTGATAAACAAATCCATTACGTGATGGCTCTGGTGGTTTCACTTTTCTATGTAATATTGTTAGTACATTGAATAGAACGGCATAGGTTTACGCCCACGATGGGTGGTACTTCCTGTTTTTGCGCGCCACTTTCGTAGCGCTTCAGTTTAGAGAGGCTGAAGGAATAGTGCGACATCGGGAAGGATTTATCCGGTCTGTTCTAGAGTCGCATGGTGAAAGTAATCATGTGTTGCTAGTACAGAGACGGTATTTCCTTTTTTAACAGCGTATCGTTGTTGCTTTCAAATCAAGGCAATACTAAAACGGATCGTCTGAAGAGAGAGGAAATCTAACTGATCTTCAGTCAGGTAGGAGCACTTCAGCAGAGTGCTGAGGTGCAGAGGTTGTTTTTTTTGTTGTTTAAAACTGAGCGATTTGCAGTAAAAAAGGAAACCGTTTTTAAAACTGAAAATCTGCAGTAAAAAAGGAAACCGTTTTGAATTTAAAGAGACATTAACGTTTTTTTATAATTAAAGTGATGGTAAACTCTCCCCTATTTAAAATCAGATCTGGAATGTAAGCGCTATTTTAGATGAAGTTTAATTCTTTAGCTGTAATGAAGATGCAGTATCATATGCTTTTTAATATAGATATGAAATTCAAATACTGCATGCTCCTCCGCCTACTTCAAAAGTACAATTTTCTGAGCGATACAGATTGAATTGTTGTCCAATCAGCGCTCTCCCCATATGGCACTTTTGTTGTAGCTAGAGCATTGATTGGAGAGTAATTCAATCATTTAGCTGACAGAAAAATTGACTTTTGAAGCCGGTGGTGTAACTGGGGGTATATGAATTTCATATCTATATTAAAAACTAAGTTATAGCGCATCTTCATTGCACATGATGAATAAAATTCCATCTAAAATAGCGCTTACATTCCAGATCTGATTTTAAAAAGGGGAGAGTTTACCATCACTTTAATATTTGCAAATACTTTTGAATTTTTTTTTGTTTACTATTTGGCAAATTGTGAGTAAGCATGGACCAAGGGGACTTGCAAGATGTCACCTGCTCTTTATGTTTTGACGCCAACGTGGAACCACCAATCCCTTTCTGTCCTTCATGTATTGAAAGGACTTTGAATTATAGGGAAAAGATTTTTTCAGAGCCAGTCTCCTCTAAGGAAGATGTTGTCCAAGAGTCTAATGATGAGGGTCAATATATGCCGCAGCTTTCTCCCCAAGTGTCCCAAATTTTACCGCCCTCACAAGCAGTGCCCTGCGCTTTAGCTATAGTCCCTTCTGGGATTTCGTTACAAGACATAGCTTCTCTCATGTCTTCTACTATTTCTGATGCTCTGTCTGACTTTCCAATGTTGCAGGGCAAACGTAAGAGGAAAGCCAGACATTCAGTAAGCAAGTTTTTTGATGCAATTGTTGCAATTTCGGAGGTATCCTCCCAACGACCTGAAGAGGAGGGTACCGCAGTAGCTTCTGAAGAAGAAATTTCAGATTCAGAGAGTCTATTACCTCTGACGGACTCAGAGGTGGTATCTTTCAGATTTAAACTTGATCACCTTCGTCTGTTACTTAGGGAGGTTTTAGTTACCTTGGATGATAGTGACTCCACAGTGGCGGTTGTCCCTCAGAAGTCTAGTAAACTGAACAAATATTTTGAGGTTCCTTCCTACACAGATGTATTTCCAGTTCCTAAAAGAGCTACTGAAATCATTGCTAAGGAGTGGGAGAGACCAGGCATTCCTTTCTCTCCCTCTCCTATTTTTAAGAAAATGTTTCCAATAGCCGATTCTGTTAAAGAGGCTTGGCAATCTGTTCCTAAGGTAGAAGGAGCCGTTTCCACCTTAGCTAAGAGAACTACTATTCCTATAGAGCAGCGGTTCCCAACCTTTTTTCTCTCCCGTACCCCTTGATTAGGCTTTTCATTTAAGAGTACCCCCTCTCTTCATTACTCCCACCCATCCCTCAAAATAAAGAAAGCACTTTTTCTCTTGTTAAGTGTATCCAGTCCACGGATCATCCATTACTTATGGGATATTCTCCTTCCCAACAGGAAGTTGCAAGAGGATCACCCACAGCAGAGCTGCTATATAGCTCCTCCCCTCACTGCCATATCCAGTCATTCTCTTGCAACTCTCAACTAAGATGGAGGTCGTAAGATGTTTATTTCTTCAATCAAAAGTTTGTTATTTTTAAATGGTACCGGAGTGTACTGTTTATCTCAGGCAGTATTTAGAAGAAGAATCTGCCTGCGTTTTCTATGATCTTAGCAGAAGTAACTAAGATCCTTTGCTGTTCTCACATATTCTGAGGAGTGAGGTAACTTCAGAGGGGGAATAGCGTGCAGGTTTTCCTGTAATAAGGTATGTGCAGTTAAAATATTTTTCTAGGGATGGAATTTGCTAGAAAATGCTGCTGATACCGAAGTAATGTAAGTAAAGCCTTAAATGCAGTGATAGCGACTGGTATCAGACTTATAGAGATACATACTCTTATAAAAGTGTATTTTAAAACGTTTGCTGGCATGTTTAATCGTTTTTTACATATGTTTGGTGATAAAACTTATTGGGGCCTAGTTTATTCCACATGGCTGGCTTGAATTTTGCCTAGAAACAGTTCCCTGAGGCTTCCCACTGTTGTAATATGAGTGGGAGGGGCCTATTTGGGCGTTTTTTTGCACAGCAAAAATTACAGACACAGACATCCAGCTTCTTCCTGCATGATCCAGGACTACAGTAGAGCTGTGGCAGTTGTTGTGACTGTTTAAAAAACGTTTTTGTCATTTGTTATACCGTTTTTGGTATTAAGGGGTTAATCATCCATTTGCAAGTGGGTGCAATGCTCTGCTAACTTATTACATACACTGTAAATATTTCGTTAGTGTAACTGCATTTTTTCACTGTTATTTCAAAATTTGGGAAAATTTGTGTTTCTTAAAGGCGCAGTAACGTTTTTTATATTGCTTGTAAACTTGTTTTAAAGTGTTTTCCAAGCTTGCTAGTCTCATTGCTAGTCTGTTTAAACATGTCTGACACAGAGGAACCTACTTGTTCATTATGTTTGAAAGCCATGGTGGAGCCCCATAGGAGAATGTGTACTAAATTTATTGATTTCACCTTAAACAGTAAAGATCAGTCTTTATCTATAAAAGAATTATCACCAGAGGGTTCTGTCGAGGGGGAAGTTATGCCGACTAACTCTCCCCACGTGTCAGACCCTTCGCCTCCCGCTCAGGGGACGCACGCTAATATGGCGCCAATTACATCAGGGACGCCCATAGCGATTACCTTGCAGGACATGGCTGCAATCATGAATAATACCCTGTCAGAGGTATTATCTAGATTGCCTGATTTAAGAGGCAAGCGCGATAGCTCTGGAGTTAGGAGAGATACAGAGCGTGCAAATGCTGTAAGAGCCATGTCTGATACTGCCTCACAGTATGCAGAACATGAGGACGGAGAGCTTCATTCTGTGGGTGACATCTCTGACTCGGGGAAACCTGATTCAGAGATTTCTAATTTTAAATTTAAGCTTGAGAACCTCCGTGTATTGCTTGGGGAGGTATTAGCTGCTCTGAATGACTGTAACACAGTTGCAGTTCCAGAGAAATTGTGTAGGCTGGATAGATACTATGCGGTGCCGGTGTGTACTGACGTTTTTCCTATACCTAAAAGGCTTACAGAAATTATTAGCAAGGAGTGGGATAGACCCGGTGTGCCCTTTTCCCCACCTCCTATATTTAGAAAAATGTTTCCAATAGACACCACTACATGGGACTTATGGCAGACGGTCCCTAAGGTGGAGGGAGCAGTTTCTACTTTAGCAAAGCGTACCACTATCCCAGTTGAGGACAGTTGTGCTTTTTCAGATCCAATAGATAAAAAATTAGAGGGTTACCTTAAGAAAATGTTTATTCAACAAGGTTTTATTTTGCAGCCCCTTGCATGCATTGCGCCTGTCACTGCTGTGGCGGCATTCTGGTTTGAGGCCCTGGAAGAGGCCATACATACAGCTCCATTGGAGGAAATTATTGAGAAGCTTAGAACGCTTAAGCTAGCTAACTCATTTGTTTCTGATGCCATTGTTCATTTGACTAAACTAACGGCTAAGAATTCCGGATTCGCCATCCAGGCGCGTAGGGCGCTATGGCTTAAATCCTGGTCAGCTGACGTGACTTCAAAGTCTAAGTTACTCAACATTCCTTTCAAGGGGCAGACCTTATTCGGGCCTGGCTTGAAGGAAATTATTGCTGACATTACTGGAGGCAAGGGTCATACCCTTCCTCAGGACAGGGCCAAATCAAAGGCCAAACAGTCTAATTTTCGTGCCTTTCGAAATTTCAAGGCAGGAGCAGCATCAACTTCCTCCGCTTCAAAACAAGAGGGAACTGTTGCTCATTCCAGACAGGCCTGGAAACCTAACCAGTCCTGGAACAAGGGCAAGCAGGCCAGAAAACCTGCTGCTGCCCCCAAGACAGCATGAAGGAACGGCCCCCTATCCGGAAACGGATCTAGTGGGGGGCAGACTTTCTCTCTTTGCCCAGGCGTGGGCAAGAGATGTTCAGGATCCCTGGGCGTTGGAGATCATATCTCAGGGATATCTTCTGGACTTCAAAGCTTCTCCTTCACAAGGGAGATTTCATCTTTCAAGGTTATCAGCAAACCAGATAAAGAAAGAGGCATTCCTAAGCTGTGTGCAAGATCTCCTAGTAATGGGAGTGATCCATCCAGTTCCGCGGACGGAACAGGGACAGGGGTTTTATTCAAATCTGTTTGTGGTTCCCAAGAAAGAGGGAACCTTCAGACCAATCTTGGATCTAAAGATCTTAAACAAATTCCTCAGAGTTCCATCATTCAAAATGGAAACTATTCGGACCATCCTACCCATGATCCAAGAGGGTCAGTACATGACCACAGTGGACTTAAAGGATGCCTACCTTCACATACCGATTCACAAAGATCATCGGTTCCTAAGGTTTGCCTTTCTAGACAGGCATTACCAATTTGTAGCTCTTCCCTTCGGGTTGGCTACAGCCCCGAGAATCTTTACAAAGGTTCTGGGCTCACTTCTGGCGGTTCTAAGACCGCGAGGCATAGTGGTGGCTCCGTATCTAGATGACATCCTGATACAGGCGTCAAGCTTTCAAATTGCCAAGTCTCATACAGAGATAGTTCTGGCATTTCTGAGGTCGCATGGGTGGAAAGTGAACGTGGAAAAGAGTTCTCTATCCCCACTCACAAGAGTCACCTTCCTAGGGACTCTGATAGATTCTGTAGAGATGAAAATTTACCTGACGGAGTCCAGGTTATCAAAACTTCTAAATGCTTGCCGTGTCCTTCATTCCATTCCACGTCCGTCAGTGGCTCAGTGCATGGAAGTAATCAGCTTAATGGTAGCGGCAATGGACATAGTGCCATTTGCGCGCCTGCATCTCAGACCGCTGCAATTATGCATGCTAAGTCAGTGGAATGGGGATTACTCAGATTAGTCCCCTCTACTAAATCTGGATCAAGAGACCAGAGATTCTCTTCTCTGGTGGCTATCTCGGGTCCATCTGTCCAAGGGTATGACCTTTCGCAGGCCAGATTGGACGATTGTAACAACAGATGCCAGCCTTCTAGGTTGGGGCGCAGTCTAGAACTCCCTGAAGGCTCAGGGATGGTGGACTCAGGAGGAGAAACTCCTCCCAATAAATATTCTGGAGTTAAGAGCAATATTCAATGCTCTTCTAGCTTGGCCTCAGTTAGCAACCCTGAGGTTCATCAGATTTCAGTCGGACAACATCACGACTGTGGCTTACATCAACCATCAAGGGGGAACCAGGAGTTCCCTAGCGATGTTAGAAGTCTCAAAGATAATTCGCTGGGCAGAGTCTCACTCTTGCCATCTGTCAGCGATCCACATCCCAGGCGTAGAGAACTGGGACTTTTCATCCGGGGGAGTGGGAACTCCATCCGGAGGTGTTTGCTCAACTGATCCATCGTTGGGGCAAACCAGAACTGGATCTCATGGCGTCTCGCCAGAACGCCAAGCTTCCTTGTTACGGATCCAGGTCCAGGGACCTGGGAGCGACGCTGATAGATGCTCTAGCAGCTCCTTGGTTCTTCAACCTGGCTTATGTGTTTCCACCGTTTCCTCTGCTCCCTCGACTGATTGCCAAAATCAAGCAGGAAAGAGTATCGGTGATTCTGATAGCGCCTGCGTGGCCACGCAGGACCTGGTATGCAGACCTAGTGGACATGTCATCCTTTCCACCATGGACTCTGCCTCTGAGGCAGGACCTTCTAATACAAGGTCCTTTCAATCATCCAAATCTAATTTCTCTGAGACTGACTGCATGGAGATTGAACGCTTGATCCTATCAAGGCGTGGCTTCTCCGAGTCAGTCATTGATACCTTAATACAGGCACGAAAGCCTGTCACCAGGAAAATCTACCATAAGATATGGCGTAAATATCTTTATTGGTGTGAATCCAAGAATTACTCATGGAGTAGGGTTAGGATTCCTAGGATATTGTCTTTTCTCCAAGAGGGTTCGGACAAAGGATTATCAGCTAGTTCTTTAAAAGGACAGATTTCTGCTCTGTCTATTCTTTTGCACAAGCGTCTGGCAGAGGTTCCAGACGTCCAGGCATTTTGTCAGGCTTTGGTTAGAATTAAGCTTGTGTTTAAAACTGTTGCTCCCCCGTGGAGCTTAAACTTGGTTCTTAAAGTTCTTCAAGGAGTTCCGTTTGAACCCCTTCATTCCATTGATATTAAACTTTTATCTTGGAAAGTTCTGTTTTTGATGGCTATTTCCTCGGCTCGAAGAGTCTCTGAGCTATCTGCCTTACAATGTGATTCTCCTTATCTGATTTTTCATGCAGATAAGGTAGTTCTGCGTACCAAACCTGGGTTTTTGCCTAAGGTGGTTTCTAACAAGAATATCAATCAAGAGATTGTTGTTCCATCATTGTGTCCTAATCCTTCTTCAAAGAAGGAACGTCTCTTACATAATCTGGACGTAGTCCGTGCCTTGAAGTTTTACTTACAAGCTACTAAAGATTTTCGCCAAACATCTTCCCTGTTTGTCGTTTACTCTGGACAGAGGAGAGGTCAAAAAGCTTCGGCAACCTCTCTTTCCTTTTGGCTTCGGAGCATAATTCGCTTAGCCTATGAGACTGCTGGACAGCAGCCCCCTGAAAGGATTACAGCTCATTCTACTAGAGCTGTGGCTTCCACCTGGGCCTTTAAAAATGAGGCCTCTGTTGAACAGATTTGCAAGGCTGTGACTTGGTCTTCACTTCACACATTTTCAAAATTTTACAAATTTGATACTTTTGCTTCTTCGGAGGCTGTTTTTGGGAGAAAGGTTCTTCAGGCAGTGGTTCCTTCCGTTTAATCCTGCCTTGTCCCTCCCATCATCCGTGTACTTTAGCTTTGGTATTGGTATCCCATAAGTAATGGATGATCCGTGGACTGGATACACTTAACAAGAGAAAACATAATTTATGCTTACCTGATAAATTTATTTCTCTTGTAGTGTATCCAGTCCACGGCCCGCCCTGTCCTTTTAAGGCAGGTCTAAATTTTAATTAAACTACAGTCACCACTGCACCCTATGGTTTCTCCTTTCTCGTCTTGTTTCGGTCGAATGACTGGATATGGCAGTGAGGGGAGGAGCTATATAGCAGCTCTGCTGTGGGTGATCCTCTTGCAACTTCCTGTTGGGAAGGAGAATATCCCATAAGTAATGGATGATCCGTGGACTGGATACACTACAAGAGAAATAAATTTATCAGGTAAGCATAAATTATGTTTTTATAGGGGAGGTAAGCTATACCTAAATGGCATACGACTGTACGTGTATCAACAGGATTAAAGCTCAGATCTCATTTTTAGGAGGAGCCCCTGGCAGCTGCCTGGTTGCCCCTAAACACGGCCCTGGGGGTAGTCAAAGTGTAATGATCATAAAAATAAATATTTAAATTTGTGAGATTGATATTAACCACCCAGTCACTATGGACATTTTTAGTTGGAAGTGAAGCAATCTGAATCAAGCAAGCACTAGCAGCAGTACTTTACTTACCGGCACTGACTATAACTTATTTGGGGATGCAGACCCGCCTCACCTGTGTGACTCACAACCTCCACGCCCCTACCAACACGTGTCCACGCAGCTATGCTGCTGCAGTGCCACTTCTAACTGCACACTCGCAGTCAAAATTTTGTGCACTGCACGGGGTGGGTGGAGCAGGAGGCTAAGCTGTCTGGTGAGACAGGGTGATCATTAATATATGGACCGGAGTCATCCACACCAGGTCCACATATTTCAGGTGCAGGTGCTCCCATCTGCCTATATGCCAGGCCAGGACTTCACTTGTCACTTTCCAGCTGAGCGCTCCTTCCTTCCACAGATTGTTATAACAGATGGCTATTAGTTGATGACCCATTGAGAGTGCCCCCCCCGACCCCTTCCCGCATCTTCTGCCATTACCAACAATATTTTTGCGTACCCCCAACTGGTCTGCCAAGTACCCCCAGGGGTATGCGTACCACAGGTTGGGAACCACTGCTATAGAGGATAGTTGTGCTTTCAAAGATCCTATGGATAAGAAGTTAGAGGGGTTACTCAAGAAGATTTATGTACACCAGGGTCTGCAAGGCAACCGGCTGTGTGCATTGCCACCGTCACTAGTGCAGTGGCATATTGGTTTGATGCTCTGTCTGAGGCACTCAGGACAGAAACTTCTTTGGATGAGATCCAAGATAGGATAAAAGCTCTTAAGCTAGCTAATGCCTTTATTTCGGACGCTTCCCTTCAAGTTATGAACTTGGGAGCTAAGATCTTGAGTTTCTCTATTCTAGCCCGCAGAGCCTTATGGTTAAAACCTTGGTCTGCGGATGTGTCATCTAAGTCTATACTTCTAGCTATTCCTTACAAGGGGAAGACCTTGTTTGGACCTGATCTGAAGGAAATTATTTCTGATATCACGGGAAGTAAGGGTCATCTTCTCCCTCAAGATAAGAGAAATAAACAAAAAGGACGACAGAGCAATTTGTGTTCCTTTCGAAATTTCAAAGGAAACTCTTCCTCTTCCTCCTCTAAGCAGGAACAGTCTAAGCCTACATGGAGACCCAGCCAGTCTTGGAACAAAGGAAAACAGTCCAAGAAGCTGGTTAGTGATTCTAAGACAGCATGAAGGGCATGCCCCCGATCCAGGACCGGATCTGGTAGGGGGCAGACTTTCCTTCTTCATTCAAGCCTGGGTTCGGGATGTCCAGGATCCCTGGGAAATAGAAATAGTGTCTCAGGGATACAAACTTAAGTTCAAAGTTTTTCCTCCCAGAGGCAGATTTCTACTTTCAAGATTATCTGCAGACCAGACAAAGAGAGAGGCGTTCTTACACTGCGTAGGAGACCTCTCCGCTCTGGGAGTGATTGTTCCCGTTCCAATTCAGGAACAGGGTCTAGGGTTTTATTCCAATCTGTTTGTGGTTCCCAAAAAAGAGGGAACCTTCAGGCCAATTTTAGACCTCAAGAGTCTAAACAAGTTTCTCAGGGTACCGTCCTTCAAGATGGAAACAATTCGTTCCATTCTTCCATTAATCCAGGAGGGTCAATTTATGACAACAGTTGATTTAAAGGACGCGTATCTACATGTTCCCATTCACAGGGATCATCACAAGTTTTTAAGGTTTGCCTTTCTGGACAAACACTTCCAGTTTGTGACTCTTCCTTCCGGTCTTGCCACACCCCCCAGAATCTTCACAAAGGTTCTGGGATCTCTGTTGGCAGTGCTTCGATCAAAAGGCATTGCAGTGGGGCCTTATCTGGACGACATTCTAGTTCAGGCGCCATCCTTTCAGCTAGCAAGATCCCACACGGACTTGGTGTTGTCCTTCCTAAGATCTCACAGATGGAAGGTAAATTTAGAAAAGAGTTCCTTAGTTCCAAACACAAGGGTAACTTTCTTAGGAACCATAATAGACTCTCTGTCTATGAAGATTTTTCTGACAGAAGTCAGGAAATTAAAGATTATCGATACTTGTCTAGCCCTTCAGTCCACTCCTCGACCATCAGTTGCTCAATGCATGAAGTTAATCGGTCTGATGGTGGCGACAATGGACATCATCCCATTTGCTCACTTCCATCTCAGAACTCTGCAGTTGAACATGCTGATACAATGGAATGGAGATTATACAGACTTGTCCCCTCATCTTCTTCTGGAGCAGGAGACAAGGGTCTCTCTACAATGGTGGTTGTCTCTGGATCATCTCCCCCAGGGAACATGCTTTCGCAGACCATCTTGGGTGATTGTGACAACAGATGCCAGCCTTCTAGGGTGGGGAGCAGTCTGGGGCTCTCTAAAGTCTCAGGGAATATGGACTCAGTCAGAGTCTGTTTTACCATAAATATTCTGGAACTGAGAGTGATCTACAATGCTCTTCTGGCCTGGCCCCAGATGTATGCCCCCAGTCGGTACAGTTTATCAGGTTCCAGTCGGACAACATAACGTCAGTGGCCTACATCAATTGTCAGGGAGGAACGAGGAGTTCCTTGGCGATGACAGAGGTATCCAAAATAATTCAGTGGGCGGAGGCCCATTCTTGCTGTCTGTCGGCGATCTACATCCCAGGGGTGGACAACTGGGAGGCGGATTTTCTGAGCAGGCAGACCTTTCATCCGGGGGAGTGGGAACTCCATCCGGAAGTGTTCTCCAGCCTGATTCTCAGGTGGGGTCAGCCGGAATTAGATCTCATGGCATCGTGGCAGAATGCCAAGCTCCCGAGATACGGGTCGAGATCCAGGGACCCCCAGGCAGAACTGATAGATGCTCTGGCGGCCCCTTGGACCTTCAATCTAGCATACCTGTTTCCTCCGTTTGCTCTTCTTTCTCGAGTAATTGCTTGAATCAAATAGGAAAGGGCCTCGGTGATCCTCACAGCACTGGCCTGGCCTCGCAGGATTTGGTATGCAGATCTGGTGGAGATCCACATATCTACCACCTTGGAGACTTCCGTTGAGGAAAGACCTTCTGATTCAGGGGCCCTTCCTTCACCCAAATCTATTTTCTCTGAAGCTGACTGCTTGGAGATTGAGCTTAATTTTATCCAAGCGGGGATTTTCTGACTCTGTTATAGAGACCATGATTCAGGCTTGTAAGCCTGTTACTAGAAGGATTTACCATAAGATTTGGTGTAAATATCTCTATTGGTGTGAATCCAATGGCTACTCATGGAGTAGAGTTAGGATTCCTAGAATTTTGTCCTTTCTCCAAGAGGGTTTGAAGAAAGGTTTATCGACGAGTTCACTAAAGGGGCAAATCTCGGCCTTATCTATTTTGTTACACAAACGTCTGGCGGATGTTCCAGATGTACAATCGTTCTGTCAGGCCTTGGTCAGGATCAGGCCTGTGTTCAAACCAGTTACTCCTCCATGGAGTCTTAATTTAGTTCTCAAAGTTCTTCAAGGGTCTCCGTTTGGGCCTATGCATTCCTTAGATATTAAGTTGTTATCTTGGAAAGTTTTATTTCTTGTTGCTATTTCTTCTGCTCGGAGAGTGTCAGAGCTCTCGGCATTACAGTATGAGTCTCCTTATCTTATTTTCCATTCAGATAAGGTAGTTTTACGTACTAAATTAGGATTTCTTCCTAAGGTTGTTTCTGATCGGAACATTAATCAGGAGATTGTTGTTCCTTCCTTGTGTCCTAATCCTTCTTCCCAGAAGGAAAGGCTTCTGCACAATTTGGACGTGGTCCGTGCTTTAAAGTTTTACCTGCAGACGACTAAGGACTTTCGTCAGTCTTCTTCCTTGTTTGTGGTTTTTCTCAGGAAAATGCAAGGGACAGAAAGCTACGGCTACTTCTCTTTCTTTTTGGCTGAAGAGTATTATACGTTTTGCATATGAGACTGCTGGACAGCAGCCTCCCGAGAGAGTTACGGCTCATTCCACGAGGGCTGTTGCTTCCTCATGGGCATTCAAAAATGAGGCTTCTGTGAAACAGATTTGCAAGGCTGCAACTTGGTCCTCTCTTCACACTTTTTTCAAAGTTCTTCAAGCAGTAGTGCCTTCCATTTGGGTTCCCTGTCTTGTCCCTCCCGTATCATCTGTGTACTCTAACTTGGGTATTGAATCCCATTAGTAATTAAGATGATCCGTGGACTCATTGTGTCTTAAAAAAGAAAATTTATGCTTACCTGATAAATTTATTTCTTTTTTGACACGATGAGTCCACGGCCCGCCCTGTTCTTGTAAGACAGGTTGTGGGTTATTGTAAACTTCAGACACCTCTGCACCTTGGCTTTTCCTTTCTCTTCCTAACTTCGGTCGAATGACTGGAGTGGGAGGGAAGGGAGGAGCTATTTAACAGCTCTGCTGTGGTGCTCTTTGCCTCCTCCTGCTGACCAGGAGGTGAATATCCCATTAGTAATTAAGATGATCCGTGGACTCATACTGTCAAAAAAGAAATACGTTTATCAGGTAAGCATAGATTTTCTTACTTTGACAAGCCTAATCAGGGTACTCACATTTAAGATGAGCACTCAGACAGTGCTATTGGGAACAGGTTTCTCGCGTTGCATATAGCTAAGGTGGGAAGCTAGCATATCCCACCTTAAGGTTCCATTGTGTATTTGTATTTTATATATTTTATTCCCTTTTTTTAATAAATTAGTTTTTACTACTAGCAACATCTTTGGAACCTTACTGAATTAGCCTATAACTTACCAATCACTCCCATCGGGAGTCCATCTCTGCAGAGATCGCTATCCTTTCACTATTAGGGTTTTATGTTCCTGTGTTCCTGATTTTTGGCCTATCGAGGTGACCAGCAAGCTGGGTTGCTGCTAACTACCCAGCCTGTTCCCAATAGCACTGTCTGAGTTCTCATCTTAAATGTGAGTACCCTGATTAGGCTTGTCAAAATATCACATTATACCACTGGTACACACAGTTGCCCCTTCTGTTTTCCTTTGCATATACAGATATTGGGATCCTGTGTACCTGTATATCAAGACTGAACAGTGTACAGTGAGCTGGGTCGCTGCCAAACATCCAGCCTGCCTCCAATAGCACTGTATGAGTGCTCCTCACAAATGTGAGTACCCTGAATAGGACATTTATTGGCTTATTTCCATTCTGTTACTGGTACACACATGCGCCTCTCCTGTTCTCTATATTTTTCTTCAGATATCACGACATCTACTTGTGAGGAGAGAGCAGCCTTCTATCAAATACCGGTCAAAAAGGAGTCCTCTAAAGTGGACTTATTAATACAAGTGCAAAACCAAACTAAGAGACTTTTTTATTATAATTACACCTGCTTATGTTTTATTTCAATATGAATGACATAAAAATGTATCCATAGGTAGCATTCTTACCCTACCAATATTATTAATAATATTATATTATAATATTATTGTTTAGGTTAATGCTACAGTTGCATTGCTATTTTCTTTTGCACCCCCTATCTATAGTCATTCTTAGTGATTTTGTGTAGTATTTTAGCTTTCTAGTGGACTTCTACTATTTATTTTTCTATATTCTTTTGGTATTCTTTGTCCATACCTAGGTAGCCTTAGTAGCCGCAACGCCATACTGGGACTTATCTGGTAAATGATTGTTGTTCATATAAACTTTTTGTCATTGTCTTACCTGATGTGGGCAGTTCGCTTCCAGTAGTGCATTGCTGCTATGGATCACCTTATTAATTCTAATCAACTTAATGCTTAATGCCTCATGCCCTCCCTCTGTTTCTACTGTACAATGGAGAATCTCAGATTTTAAAGATTTTGTTCTTTAAACTTTTTCTGAGATGTTGGTGGCTATGCCTCCTCCAAGTAAGTGCAAAAGGAATGTGTCTGACAAGAAACCTGCAGCTGATTTATCTGCTCAGTGTCTTTGACAAAGCAGTGGCGAAACGTGCATCAGGCGTTCGCCCTGCTCTCTGTTAGAAAATATAAGTTGGTGCTTTTGCACAAATCTCATAATTGGTATCTTTAATTTGATCTTTAAGTTCCAATATTCACAAGCGGGTTACTTATATTGTGGCAGCAATGTCTATACAAAGCTACGTGTTAAGCATATTGTAAAAAGTGTTTAGTGATCTGAGAACATTTGCAGTTGGGATTATCCCTGCATAGATATCTTCCGATCCAATATAACACACAGACAATGGTCTTACACTTCAAGTGTGACAGGGACCTAGATGTCATTAACTACAATGTGATGGTGCTAGCTAATTGAGAACATAGATATTGTGGATTATCCCTGCACACTATTTGATAAATAGTTAGTTCTGAATGTGAAATCATCCCAGTTGATTTCTATCGCTATAATTTGCTGTAGCACAAACTTGGACTAGTTGTTAACTACTCAGTCACACTAACGTATATTACTTGGCGGGGTGGGTTCTCCTCTATGATATCATCAGTGTTATAGACAAGTACCTAGCCAATTGAGAGCGTTAACACTGGGACACTGGGGACTCTCCCTGTGTACTAATTGACAGTCAGCTCTTAGTATTAAAACATGCAAGTTGGCCTTTATTGTTATAATTAGCTGTAGCACTAACCAATACCCGTTTTAATTGTTCAACTACACTCATACATACAACCTTGGGGGGTTTCTTTTTAGCCTAATAATGGCTTAATTTGTGAGATAGACAAGTACATTTAGTACACATACTGAACTTTCTGTTCAATCACCCCTTGTTCTATGCATATAGTTTACTAGATACCTGTGTAATATAATTGTAGTAAGTCTGTATGACTTATTCTCCAGAGGGCAGGCATTTGTATCTGTATGTTTTTTAAGATTTTTAATATGTGTCTTAGTTTTTATCAATAAACAATTAAAAGTTAAATTTTATTTTCAAACCTTCCATCTTCTTTTCCCCCACACAATTCTGTGTCTGGTAAATCTCATTTGTATATTAATATAAGTGTGCCATACAGTACCTATTCTTTCTACACTCTGCGATTTATCTGCTCACCCTGAATCTCACAAAGCTAGATCATTATCAGCTTCTTAAAGATTCAGACTCTGGCACCTCATTTCCGTCTTGTGAAGGTGAACTTATTTTTGATGATCAGGAGGCAATCTCTGGTCAGGTCTCAGATTCTTTCTCTTTATGTTCAAGCTGGAACATCTTTGTACCTTGCTAAAAGAGGTTTTATGTACTTCATGACCCTAAACCTACTGATGAAAATTATGTTACGCAACTGGCTTTGATTTTGAAACCTGCTGCTAAGTCTTTAGAGATTTTTCCAGTGCCTGAGGCGATTTCTGAAATAATCACCAAAGAACAGTCCAAGCCAGGCTTCTCTTACAGACCAGCATCAAAATTCAAGATAATTTTTCCTTTACCGGCTTCAATTATAGAGCTTTGGAAAACTATTCCAAAGGTGGATGGTCCTACTTTTACTTTGACTAAGCTTACTACTTTTCCCTTAGAGGATAGTACTTCTAGGACCTGATGTGTATAAAACTAAAGTCCTTTCACATAAAAGCTTTTTAACAAGTGGGTTTCTTATTCAGACCAGCTGTTAGCATTGCTTGTGTTGCAGCAGCTTCTACTCTTTTTGGTGTGATGGTATATCTGAGCAACTTTCAGATGATTCTGTAGATGAAGACTTTCAACATTGTTTGAAACTTCTAAGGTCAGCTAATACTTTAATTTGTGATGCTATTGTTGACATAATCAGAATTAATGCTAAGAATAGGGCTCACATCATGGTTAGCTAACTTGGTGTCAAAATCTAGACTTCTATCTCTTCCTTTTAAAGGGAAGATCTTGTTTGGGCCTGGACTAGACGCCATCATTTCCACTTTGATGGGGTGTAAAGGAGTTTGTTTGTTTTCTGGACAAAACGTCCAAAGGAAAAAACGGAGCTACTGGCCGTTTCTGTTCCTTTTATCAATTTAGGAACCAAAAGTCCTCCTCCACTTCATAGAAAAATTATCCTTCCACAATTTTATAGAAGTCTAATATCAATTGGAACAGGACTAAACAGTCAAAACATACTTCTTCCTCTACCTTTTTTAGAAGGCCTGGTCTCATTCTGTTCAACATTGTTTCCCAGGGTTACAGAATAGGCTCCAAGTCAAGTCCTTCGAGAGGAAGGTTTATTTTGTCCCACATTCCAAAGGACCCTGTAAAAGCAAAGGCCTTTTTTCTCTGTGTTCAGGATCTGGTACACATGAGCGTGCTTCTTGCAGTACGTGTGTTGGATCAAGGACAAGGTTTTTATTGCAACCTTTTTATAGTTCCAAAAAAAGAGCAAAAGTTCCTACTGACAAAATACAAACAATTTTGATCATCATTCATCTTGTTCAAAAGGGCAATATATACTTACCTTCACATTCCTATCCACAAGGATCATTTCGAGTTCATAAGATTTGCCTTTCAGGACAAACATTTTCAGTTTGTTGCTCTACTATTTGGTCTGGCTACAGTTTTCAGAATCTTTACAAAAGTTCTTGTCTGTAATCAGTGCTCATGGTATTGCAATAGCCCCACTCCTGGACAATATCTTGGTACAGGCTCCATGTTTACATTTAGCTGTATCTCGTACTGTTAAATTGTTGTTGTTGCACGGTTGGAGAATCAACGGTAAAAAAATAAAAAAATTCCAGGGTCTTCTTCCTAGAAGTCATTATATACTCTATTTTTGTGAGACTTTATTTAACAGAACAAAGGAGTTTGAAAGTTCAATCAGCTTGTGAAAGTCCATCATTTTATTTCAAAGTTCCAGCTGTAGCTCAGTGCATGGAAATATTAGCTCTTCATGCTATGTCAGTGCCAGTGGTGCAAGGATTATACACAGCTCTCCAAAGAATCCTCTTGGATTTCAAAGTGAAATAGTCCCTGTCATGTTATACAGATCTTCATTCCATTTCTCTAGGGGCATCATTGCTATGTCTTACCTGGACAATAATCGCACCCGATGCAAGCCTTTTGGATTATGGTGCAGTTTGGGGGTCCCGGAGAGCACAATTAGTTTGGTCTCCTCAGGAGGCGAGGTTACCAATAAATATTCTAGGACTCTGTGCAGTCTTTTGGGCCCTTCAGAGCTGGCCTCTCCTTTAAGAAGACTCACCTGCCTTTTCAATCGGATAAAGTTACAGCGAAACCTATGTCATTCATCAAGGGGGAACTCACTGTTCTCTAGTGATGGAGGTTTCCCGAATTTTAACTTGAGGACAATCTCTATACAATTTCTGCAATCCTTATCCCAGGTGTAAACAACTGGAAAGTAGATTATCTCAGTTGCCAATCTTTTCATCCAGGGGAATGGCCTCTTCATCTGGATGTTTTCATCCATATTGTAGATCAATGGGGTCTACCGGAGATAGACATTTAATTTTTTTTTTTTAACAACAAACTTCCTAGATATTTTGCAAGATCCAGATATCCATAGGTGGAGTTTGTAGATGTTCTAGCAGCTTGTTACATATTTCCTCAAACAGTTCTGTTTCTGAGAGTGATTGCTCAGATTAAACAAGCTCTTATCAGTAAATGTGATAGCTCCTGCTTGGCTGCTCAGAACTTGGTTCCTGGATCTAGTACAGATGTTCTGCTATCTCAATGTCTTTTCTTTCATCAAGATCTCGTCTCTCAACTTGACGGCTCGGACACAGAAACTTTTCTTATGATGTAGTTGAAAATTGTATTCAATCAGGCCAGAAAACCTGATACAAGGAAAACATTTGGAAAGGTTTTTTTTTTTTTTAATATAATTTTTTTCCAGACAGTGTTTGAGTGTAACTGTATTTTTCATGTATTTATGTAGTGTTTTATGCAACTTTTTTCTTCCCTTACCTTTTATGTGAGCTCTGAAGTCACACTAACCGGACTCTCATTAAATTTGATTGCTTTCAAGCGAATACATTTACTTTCAATTCGTAATACGTGCTCTATTTCTGTGGTGTGCAAAAAGCCGTAAAACCCTGATTTGTCGAAAGCTACAGTTAGCGTACATCGAGTAATCTAGCCCTTAGTGGGTGCACAATTTGGATGATTTTTCTAATCACTCTGCTAAAATTTAAAATAATATTAATCCAAAATTGGCTAATATTAAATGTTTTTAATGTTTGTTTTACAGATTATCCTTAATCTGTAAAAGTCAAGTTAAAAAAAAAACTTTCATGTTTCAAATGGGGCATGTAATTTTAAACAACTTTCCAATTTACTTTTATCACCAATTTTGCTTTGTTCTCTTGGTATTCTTAGTTGAAAGATAAACCTAGGAAGGCTCATATGATAATTTCTAAGCCCTTGAAGGCCGCCTCTTATCACATGTTTTTTTAATTTGCTTTTTACAACAGGGGAGAGCTAGTTCATGTAAACCATATAGATAACATTGTGATCAAGCCCGTGGATTGTGGCAGACACTGCACTAATTGGCTAAAATGAAAGTCAATAGATAATAAATAAAATGTCATGTGATCAGGGGGCTGTCAGAAGATGCTTAGATACAAGTTAATCACAGAGGTTAAAAGTATATTAATATAACAGTGTTGGTTATGCAAAACTGGGGAATGGGTAATAAAGGTATTATCTATCTTTGAAAACAACAAAAATTCTGGTGTTGACTGTCCCTTTAAATCAATTTATGTGAAATTATGCAATTAATCTGTGCTTTGTATAGCTTAACTAACATTTATAAATAACAAAAACTGTTATAATATTGCAATGTTTTAAACCACCCCCTCCCAGCTACTTCATAATGCCACCCGACTGGCAAACTTTTTTGTGGAGGACACTGCTAGGCTAGTGATATGTGTAAGTAATATAACAAATAAGAGTAGGTCTTTAATGTGTTCCATAGCTAACTATTAGTTTTTTAATATAGAGAAGTAACATGAGCTTTTAGTGCACCCCATTTGAATAGGCATGTTTTTGAGAACAATGGGTAATTGTTCAAGTGAGCAAAACCAGCTATTTCAAATACAAAATTATACCTAAATTATTATTTTTCATACATTTAAAACTCTGCAGCAGATATAACAAGTCATTGGCATTAATAGAAACAACTATAAGACTCAAAGAGATATATTAATCAAACAAAAAAATAGCCCTTGAGGACCTTAGACAGAGGGCTATATATGGGGGTTATGTGGGTAGATCAGCAAAAATTTCTTGCCAGGATCACCATCATCCAGGAATATCATTACTACTATTAAAAGTGATAAGGATAGATTTACAGATAATGCAGACATTGAAAAGGTGTTTTATGATTTTTTCCAAGATTTATATAAAGCAGACAAGGTAGACCTGATTAAAAAAAAGAAATATTTTGGGGAAATCTTAATCTACCTAAGCTCTCGCAAGAAATAATGAAAGATCTAAATTTGCCCATTTCCATCCAGTTAAAGTTAAATAAAGCAGCTGGTCCAGATATGCTCCCCCTAGAATTTTACAGAGTTCTCCAGGAAGAAATCACCCCTACACTTCATAAATTATTTCATTTAAATTTTTCTGATAACACCCAATGCTCACCATACTTTGCTGCGTCAAATATTACTTTAATTCTCAAAAAACATAAAGACCCAGAACTACCCACTTCATATAGACCGATTTCTCTCCTGAATTTTGATTATAAACTCCTTACTTCTATTATAGCCAAAAGACTTAAACTCTATTTAGGTAATATAATTCACTAGAATCAAACAGGCTTCATGAAAAATATGCGCGAAGTAATGCTGGCTCTAGATTTTTTTTTTTTAATAAATTTTAAACACTCCAATTTTAGAAGCACAATTAATTTTGCATTGTTGACAGTTGACACTGAGAAAGTTTTCGATCATATTAGTTGGGACCATCTTTTTTCAACAGTTTGGTTCTAACAGCGATTCTGCTTACATAGGGGTACTAGACAAGGTTGTCCATTGTTCCCGCTCCTCTTTAATATCTCCCTGGAACCCCTGGTGATCTTCCTTCGCCAAAATCTTAATGGAATACAATTAGGCGGACAGAAGCTAGTTCTTTAATTATACGCAGGTGACCTTTTACTATGTCTAAGCAATCTTAAAGTGAAGGTCAATTTTGATGAATTAGTGCCCGGTTTTTAATAATCCTATTAAAAACAAGGGCACTTTAATTCATCAAAATTGACATTTCACTCGTTTTCTTCAAAAACGTACCTTTTAATCCTGGCAGCTGCTCCAGTACTTCCTCCGCCCGTCGCAAGCCGTCTTCAAGGGTCCAAATTGACTAATCCGGCTTCCTCCAATCACGGCGTTGCATCAGGCCAAGATTCCCCCGGGGGGGAAGCCGTGATTGGAGGAAGCCGGATTCGTCATTTCTGACGTCTGCAGAGGCTTCCGACAGCCTGGGGAATTGCTGGAGCAGCTGCCATGATTAAAAGGTAAGTTTTTGAAGAAAACAAGTGAAATGTCAATTTTGATGAATTAAAGTGCCCTTGTTTTTAATAGGATTATCATCAAAATTGACCTTCACTTTAAGGTCAATTTACCAAATATACAAGCTGACATTCATCTTTTCGGCAATATCTCAGGATATAGAATTATTTAATGAAATCGGAACTACTATGGCTTTACAAATCTAGTGACAGTAGTATTAATCACCCCTTTTATAGAGACTGCATCAATTAATTATTTGGGCATTAGATTAAGTACAAAACCTCATGAGGGGTACTATTTACATTTCCCCAAATGTTTCAAAAATTGTATCAACAGACTTGATGAATGGTTGTATCTACCGATCTCTCTGTCTGCATGTGCCATGCTAATTAAAACGTTAATATTTCCGAAATGTTATATTTAATACAAAATATTCTGGCATTTATACTTAAAGTAGATATCCAAAGGTTTAATAAATCTTGCTCCAGGTTTATTTGGAAAGGAGCTAAACCTCGGATAGCTCTCGCGCGCCTCATGAATCCTAAACTCTCGGCAGGTCTCGCTTTACCAAATATTAAACATTATAAATTAGCTGCTATGATCAAATTCGTGATAGACTGGATTACCAAAAAGGAACAGGTTACTTTCTTGCACTGTGAATCTAATTTAATAGCGCCATTTCACCTGAATGCCATTCTTTATTGTCCTTTGAGCTCTTTACCATCTAATATCTGTAATTTAATTTCAATTAAAAAAAAATATAACTCTAGCAGAGTTTTCGCAATTGCGAAAAATAAATACTGTGCCACTTCTAATCTAGGCCAATATGTTTAAAACTGAAAAATGTAGATTCTTTTTTTTTGTTTCTATTTTTTTTGAAGGGTGGCAAAAGCAATTTTTTTTAAAAAGAAGAATAAATGTTAAAAAGGGACTTCTATTATCTAATGTGCTTCACTCTCATGGTATCCTTTGTTGAGCATACGTTTTGACAAAAGGTACCAAGAAAACAAAGTAAATTTGATAACGGAAGTAAATTGAATAGTCTTTTTTAAAATTACATGTTCTATCTGAATCCTGAAAATTTTTGATTTTCATTGCTCTTTAACTGCTTAGATGTTTTATGTATAAATATACATAAAACTATCATTTTAAATGCATCCATAATGTCTATAGATCTCTTAAAGCCTTAGGTATGTTAATCTTATTTCCTTCCAGTTACCAGTTGAGGATGAATATAAATGAGCTCCTGCACGGATCAAGCAATCATTGTGTAGGCTGTTGCAGGGTTCGAGTTTAGAATCATTCAGGTTGCACTCTGGGAGCAATTAGAACACAAGTCTAAAGGTGAATTACAAGTAAGCAGGCAATATAAATAATGAAAATACTGTACATTTTTACTATATGCCCAACGCCCCTATAATATTGGCACATTTTGATCCCCAGTCCAGCGCTCTAGGGTATAATATTCAGATGAACGCAGAAACCTAATATGTGACAGCTGTACTCAGGAATTGTTTACAGAGCTCATATTGTTTGCTATTAGGTTTATTTTTCTGATCCAGTAGCTTATGACATTCACTTTTCTGATTTAAATAGCTAAACCAATGTCCCACATGTATTTTTATTACTCCATGCGAAGCTCTATAGTTTGTCTGACCTCTAATGCCTCATTATGTATCTTCATTTTGGCCTCCTGAGGTTTAATGGTCCATTAATAATATTAAGTCTGTTTTATGTTGGTCGCCTTCAGTCTGCAATCCTGCTTCCTGTCCCGATGATATGAAACTCTCTCGATTACTAGGAAGAACTCGCTCGCTTTTTAAATGTACAGATATTTTCAGATGTTCTAAATCTGATAAATAAAAGTGATAAAAACAGCATATTCAGCTAGCATTCCTGTCTGAGTATTCTCTTTTATTCACTCATTCATTTTTAACCTATATGCTAGAAGGGGTTTTAACATAAAGTAGAACGGGCAACTAGTGGCCTATGCCACATGTGGCCCTTTGCACTCGTTTTTGTGGCCACTGGGAAAAAGCAGAATTAAGAATATGTGCTTTGGCAACTTTTAATAGGTGGGCAAGGTGGTTGCAACTCAAACGAGCCCTGTGTAGGGGTAACAACACGCAGAGGGTGCAATGCAACCATATCTAATTCTGGCCCTGTGTCACTGGACACTTTTAGGCATTTATAGTTACATAGCTCTCAAAGGGACACTGAACCCAATTTTTTTCTTTACGGATTCAGATAGAGCAGCAACTTTCTAATTTACTCCTATTATCAATTTTTACTTTGTTCTCTTGGTATCTTTATTTGAAAAAGCAAGAATGTATGCTTATGAGCCGGCCCATTTTTGGTTCAGCACCTGGGTAGCGCTTGCTGATTGGTGGGTACATTTAGCCAGCAATCAGCAAGCTGTACCCAGATGCTGAACCAAAGATGGTCCTTATAGTTTTATACGTTCACTATTCAATTGTTACTCAGTAAATTATTTCATGTCCTATGTAGTGAGCATATGTGGTGTGTAGGAAAAAAGTGAACTGACTAATATTTATGACTTGCTTTTGGTAGCTTAAAAGGGACATAAAACCCAATAGTTTTCTTTTATGTTTCAGATACAAAATACAGTTTTAGACAAATTTCCAATTTACTTCTATTATCACATTTCTTCATTTTCTTGTTATCCTTTGTTGAAAAGCAGGAATGTAAGCTCAGGAGTATGCACATGTCTGCAGCACTATATGGCAGCAGTTTTGCAACAATGTTATACATTCGCAAGATGACAGCACAATTTCCTGTCAGGCAGTGCTTTATGCATGTGCACGCTACCTAACTGTATCTCTTCAGCAAAGAATAACATGAGAATGAAGCAAATTTGATAACATAAGTAAATTGGAAACTTTTTTTTTAAATTGTGTCTTCTATATGAATAATGAAAGAAAAAATTGGGGCTTCATGTCCTTTTAATTGTGTACAGTGCAGAGTGAACACCTCAAATTACTGGCCAGAATACAATAGCAGGAGCCATCTACCTTGTGTTAATAGCAGGTCCCCTTTTTCCAGCATATTACAGTAGAGTTAGACATTTGTAAGATGTACTGGTGTAAAGCTGTGACTTCTTCTTACAACATACAAATGTGAGCCAAAGGGAGCTTCTGATTTGCAGAACAAATCATCTGCTTACAAAATAACTATTTTATAAGTAGTTAAAATAGTGACAGTCTGTAACAATCCACACGAAGCCCTGGTAAGTAAGTTTATCTTAAAGTGAAGGTAAAGTTTGATAAATGAAAGCCCAGTTTTTAAAAATACTATTAAAAACAGGGGCACTTTAATTCATCAAAGTTTAGAAAGCAGCCATTTTGATTAAAAACTTACCTCTCTCCTCTTCACAGCCGGAGCAGCTTCCCCCGCCCGGAGATCCTCTCTTTATACTTCATCAATGACTAATCCAGCTTCCTCCAATCACTGCTTTCCCCCCAGGGGAGTCATTGCCTGAGGCCATGCCGTGATTGGAGGAAGCTGGATTAGTCATTGCTGACGTGTGAAGAGAGGATCTCCGGGCGGGGGAAGCTGCTCCGGCTGTGAAGAGGAGAGAGGTAAGTTTTTAATCAAAACAACTGCTTTCTAAACTTTGATGAATTAAAGTGCCCCTGTTTTTAACAGTATTTTTAAAAACCGGGCTTTCATTCATCAAAGTTTACCTTCACTTTAAAAGGGATACTAAATAAATTACATACACCTCCCTGGAATCATGGGTGCTGCAGTTTTTGGATCAAGGTTACACTGCAGGTATCTGAAGGAGAGTTGCTGCACACGTGCAAACACATGAGCGCTCTAATTCATTGAAAGCCAGACCTTAACATGGTGGCACTCATGACTAGTGGGGGGCGGGGAATATCCTTAATACTGTGCTTTTAAAATGTTGTTAATATTTATTGTTCACAAAGGAGTTTGTACTCTGCTGTAAGCAATCAGTGTGTAGCATGTAGCCTGCTCAGGCAAGTTTTAATATTTTACAATGTATTTAATAGAGCTGCAACAACTAATCGGCATAATCGATAATAATCGATTATGAAAATAGTTGTCAACGAATCTCATAATCGATTAGTTTGTTTGCAATTAGTTGATCTGTGCACAGCACCAGCTGCTTTACTCCAATAAGCTCCTGCACATGGTATTGTGTTTTATGGTTATGCCCTAAGCCTAAAGGATTTCTACAGACATTTTACTTTTCACTTTTTCAGGACACTATAAGTATCTTTTTAAGTTTACAACTACTCCTGTCTTATGTGCAAACCAGAATTAAAATAAGAGTCATAATTTGGATCGTTTATATAAAGTCAGGGGATTTGGGACTGTGCTTTTCATGATATAGTGCCGAGCTTGTTATTTACACCTAGCCCTAGATTGATGGCATTTGTTATATGAATTGATAGCTTGCAATTGCCGATATATGTACTCTATAGATAAATGTGTAAGGCTGTGTCCTGTTACTGATATAGTCATTAGCCCTTTTGCATTTTATTTTTTTTAAAAATTTTTATTAATTGGAATATGTACCAAATTCAACATCTGTAAGTATATATCTGTTATTTTAAGAGTGCACTAGATATTCCCCCCCCCAACCTTATAGATGGTTATTTATCACTGCATTCAGATATATATTCAAGACATTTTTAAAATTAAGTCCATGCTTACTTTGTTGAGAGGCCCCTTGCATTGGTGGAGGACTAACAAAGATAAATAGCCCACCTTGGTGAAATTGGCAAAACCCTACTTATGCATCTCAGGCACCTCAACACAATCTGAGCGCCTCTTCTCTGCTGCAGGCAAAATAGCTTGCAAAAAAGAGAGCCGGCCTCAGCCACGAGCATGTGGTCATGTTGACATTTTTGCATTTCAATGCAAAGTTTTTTAAAGAGTGAATAACAGAATGTTCTAAACAGTGATAGTTTATCTCTTACTAGTTCTACCTCTTTTCAAACAGTTTTGGTATTGTTTCTCTTGTTAAGTGTAGTCAGTCCACGGGTCATCCATTACTTATGGGATTATATCTCTTCCCCAACAGGAAGTTGCAAGAGGATCACCCAAGCAGAGCTGCTATATAGCTCCTCCCCTCACATGTCATACCCAGTCATTCTCTTGCAACCTAACTAAAGATAGGTCGTTGTGAGAGGTCTGTGGTGTTTTTTAACTTAGTTTATTTCTTCAATCAAAAGTTTATTTTAAATGGCACCGTAGTGTGCTGTTTGTTCTCAGGCAGCATTAGAAGAAGAATCTGCCTGCGTTTTCTATGATCTTAGCAGACGTAACTAAGATCCACTGGCTGTTGTCACACATTCTGGGGAGTGAGGTAACTTCAGAAAAGGGGAATAGCATGCAGGGCCCCCCTGCAAACGAGGTATGTGCAGTAAATTATTTTTCTAAGGAATGGAATTGACTGAGAAAATACTGCTAATACCAATGTAATGTAAGTTCAGCCTTAAATGCAGTGGTAGCGACTGGTATTAGGCTGATGAGTGTGTGTACACTGAAGTATTTTCTAGGGAATGGAATTTGACTCAGAAAATACTGTTAATACTGAAGTAATGTATGAGCCTTAACTGCAGTAAAAGCGACTGGTAGCAGGCTTATTAATAACACTTCATAGCTTTTAAAATGTATGTTCAAAACGTTTACTAGCATGTTAATCGTTTTTTGTGAGGTACTTGGTGATAAAACTTATTGGGGCATGATTTTTACCACATGGCTATCTTTGTTTTCAGCATAGAAACAGTTAACTGAGCTTCCCCACTGTTGTAATATGAGTGGGAGGGGCCTTTCTCTTGTTAAGTGTAGTCAGTCCACGGGTCATCCATTACTTATGGAATCTATCTCTTCCTAACAGGAAGCTGCAAGAGGATCACCAAAGCAGAGCTGCTATATAGCTCCTCCCCTCACATGTCATATTCAGTCATTCTCTTGCAGCCTAACTAAAGATAGGTCGCTGTGAGAGGTCTGTGGTGTTTTTAACTTAGTTTATTTCTACAATCAAAAGTTTGTTATTTTAAATGGCACCGGAGTGTGCTGTTTATTCTCAGGCAGCATTAGAAGAAGAATCTGCCTGCGTTTTCTATGATCTTAGCAGACGTAACTAAGATCCACTGGCTGTTCTCATCTGAGGAGTGAGGTAACTTCAGAAAAGGGGAATAGCATGCAGGGCCCCCCTGCAAATGAGGTATGTGCAGTAAATTATTTTTCTGAGGAATGGAATTGACTGAGAAAATACTGCTGATACCAATGTAAAGTAAGTTCAGCCTTAAATGCAGTGATAGCGACTGGTATTAGGCTGATGAGTGTGTGTACACTGAATGTATTTTTCTAAGGAATGGAATTGACTCTGAAAATACTGTTAATACTGAAATAATGTATGAGCCTTAACTGCAGTAAAAGCGACTGGTAGCAGGCTTATTAATAACAATTCATAACTTTTCAAATGTATGTTTAAAACGTTTACTGGCATATTAATCGTTTTTCTCCAACATAGGTGTGTCCGGTCCACGGCGTCATCCTTACTTGTGGGATATTCTCTTCCCCAACAGGAAATGGCAAAGAGCCCAGCAAAGCTGGTCACATGATCCCTCCTAGGCTCCGCCTACCCCAGTCATTCTCTTTGCCGTTGTACAGGCAACATCTCCACGGAGATGGCTTAGAGTTTTTTAGTGTTTAACTGTAGTTTTTATTATTCAATCAAGAGTTTGTTATTTTGAAATAGTGCTGGTATGTACTATTTACTCAGAAACAGAAAAGAGATGAAGATTTCTGTTTGTATGAGGAAAATGATTTTAGCAACCGTAACTAAAATCCATGGCTGTTCCACACAGGACTGTTGAGAGCAATTAACTTCAGTTGGGGGAACAGTGTGCAGTCTCTTGCTGCTTGAGGTATGACACATTCTAACAAGACGATGTAATGCTGGAAGCTGTCATTTTCCCTATGGGATCCGGTAAGCCATGTTTATTACGATTGTAAATAAGGGCTTCACAAGGGCTTATTAAGACTTTAGACTTTTCTGGGCTAAATCGATTCATTATTAACACATATTTAGCCTTGAGGAATCATTTTATCTGGGTATTTTGATATAATAATATCGGCAGGCACTGTATTAGACACCTTATTTCTTAGGGGCTTTCCCAAAGCATAAGCAGAGCCTCATTTTCGCGCCGGTGTGGCGCACTTGTTTTTGAGAGGCATGGCATGCAGTCGCATGTGAGAGGAGCTCTGATACTTAGAAAAGACTTTCTGAAGGCGTCATTTGGTATCGTATTCCCCTTTGGGTTTGGTTGGGTCTCAGCAAAGCAGATACCAGGGACTGTAAAGGGGTTAAAGTTTTAAAACGGCTCCGGTTCCGTTATATTAAGGGTTAAAGCTTCCAAATTTGGTGTGCAATACTTTTAAGGCTTTAAGACACTGTGGTGAAAATTTGGTGAATTTTGAACAATTCCTTCATGTTTTTTCGCAATTGCAGTAATAAAGTGTGTTCAGTTTAAAATTTAAAGTGACAGTAACGGTTTTATTTTAAAACGTTTTTTGTACTTTCTTATCAAGTTTATGCCTGTTTAACATGTCTGAACTACCAGATAGACTGTGTTCTGAATGTGGGGAAGCCAGAATTCCTATTCATTTAAATAAATGTGATTTCTGTGATAATGACAATGATGCCCAAGATGATTCCTCAAGTGAGGGGAGTAAGCATGGTACTGCATCATTCCCTCCTTCGTCTACACGAGTCTTGCCCACTCAGGAGGCCCCTAGTACATCTAGCGCGCCAATACTCCTTACTATGCAACAATTAACGGCTGTAATGGATAATTCTGTCAAAAACATTTTAGCCAAAATGAACCCTTGTCAGCGTAAGCGTGGCTGCTCTGTTTTAGTTACTGAAGAGCATGACGACGCTGATATTAATATCTCTGAAGGGCCCCTAACCCAATCTGAGGGGGCCAGGGAGGTTTTGTCTGAGGGAGAAATTACTGATTCAGGGAACATTTCTCAACAGGCTGAACCTGATGTGATTGCATTTAAATTTAAGTTGGAACATCTCCGCATTTTGCTTAAGGAGGTATTATCCACTCTGGATGATTGTGAAAAGTTGGTCATCCCAGAGAAACTATGTAAAATGGACAAGTTCCTAGAGGTGCCGGGGCTCCCAGAAGCTTTTCCTATACCCAAGCGGGTAGCGGACATTGTTAATAAAGAATGGGAAAGGCCCGGTATTCCTTTCGTCCCTCCCCCCATATTTAAAAAATTGTTTCCTATGATCGACCCCAGAAAGGACTTATGGCAGACAGTCCCTAAGGTCGAGGGAGCGGTTTCTACTTTAAACAAACGCACCACTATACCCATAGAGGATAGTTGTGCTTTCAAAGATCCTATGGATAAAAAATTAGAAGGTTTGCTTAAAAAGATGTTTGTTCAGCAGGGTTACCTTCTACAACCAATTTCATGCATTGTCCCTGTCACTACAGCCGCATGTTTCTGGTTTGATGAACTGATAAAGGCGCTCGATAGTGATTCTCCTCCTTATGAGGAGATTATGGACAGAATCAATGCTCTCAAATTGGCTAATTCTTTCACCCTAGACGCCACTTTGCAATTGGCTAGGTTAGCGGCTAAGAATTCTGGGTTTGCTATTGTGGCGCGCAGAGCGCTTTGGTTGAAATCTTGGTCGGCTGATGCGTCTTCCAAGAACAAGCTACTAAACATTCCTTTCAAGGGGAAAACGCTGTTTGGCCCTGACTTGAAAGAGATTATCTCTGATATCACTGGGGGTAAGGGCCACGCCCTTCCTCAGGATCGGCCTTTCAAGGCAAAAAATAGACCTAATTTTCGTCCCTTTCGTAAAAACGGACCAGCCCAAAGTGCTACGTCCTCTAAGCAAGAGGGTAATACTTCTCAAGCCAAGCCAGCTTGGAGACCAATGCAAGGCTGGAACAAGGGAAAGCAGGCCAAGAAACCTGCCACTGCTACCAAGACAGCATGAAATATTGGCCCCCGATCCGGGACCGGATCTGGTGGGGGGCAGACTCTCTCTCTTCGCTCAGGCTTGGGCAAGAGATGTTCTGGATCCTTGGGCGCTAGAAATAGTCTCCCAGGGTTATCTTCTGGAATTCAAGGGACTTCCCCCAAGGGGGAGGTTCCACAGGTCTCAGTTGTCTTCAGACCACATAAAAAGACAGGCGTTCTTACATTGTGTAGAAGACCTGTTAAAAATGGGAGTGATTCATCCTGTTCCATTAAGAGAACAAGGGATGGGGTTCTACTCCAATCTGTTCATAGTTCCCAAAAAAGAGGGAACGTTCAGACCAATCTTAGATCTCAAGATCTTAAACAAGTTTCTCAAGGTTCCATCGTTCAAGATGGAAACCATTCGAACTATTCTTCCTTCCATCCAGGAAGGTCAATTCATGACCACGGTGGATTTAAAGGATGCGTATCTACATATTCCTATCCACAAGGAACATCATCGGTTCCTAAGGTTCGCATTCCTGGACAAACATTACCAGTTCGTGGCGCTTCCTTTCGGATTAGCCACTGCTCCAAGGATTTTCACAAAGGTACTAGGGTCCCTTCTAGCGGTGCTAAGACCAAGGGGCATTGCAGTAGTACCTTACCTGGACGACATTCTGATTCAAGCGTCGTCCCTTCCTCAAGCAAAGGCTCACACGGACATCGTCCTGGCCTTTCTCAGATCTCACGGCTGGAAAGTGAACGTGGAAAAGAGTTCTCTATCCCCGTCAACAAGGGTTCCCTTCTTGGGAACAATTATAGACTCCTTAGAAATGAGGATTTTTCTAACAGAGGCCAGAAAAACAAAACTTCTAGACTCTTGTCGGATACTTCATTCCGTTCCTCTTCCTTCCATAGCTCAGTGCATGGAAGTGATCGGGTTGACGGTAGCGGCAATGGACATAGTTCCTTTTGCGCGCATTCATCTAAGACCATTACAACTGTGCATGCTCAGTCAGTGGAATGGGGACTATACAGACTTGTCTCCAAAGATACAAGTAAATCAGAGGACCAGAGACTCACTCCGTTGGTGGCTGTCCCTGGACAACCTGTCACAAGGGATGACATTCCGCAGACCAGAGTGGGTCATTGTCACGACCGACGCCAGTCTGATGGGCTGGGGCGCGGTCTGGGGATCCCTGAAATCCTGGATATTATCTTACTCATTTAGTCTTGCAATTTCTTCACCTCTTCTTTCTTAGTGCCTCACTTGTACTCCTTTCTTGCGCTTTTCTGTTTTTTTGTGAGCCTGATTGGAGTATTTATCTATTTCTTTATATTAGTAATAGATTTAAAATAATTTTGTAAAGTGGTATACTATGTTTTTTCTCCTATAACTCCATTGCCTCAGCTTTAAATACACTATAGAATATATCAGTATGTTTTAAAACTTATTGTTGGTGGGGGCAGGGTTAATTCCTTTGTGTGTATATAAGGGGTGTCTTGCTGTTACCAACTCAGCCTATGATTAAGCGCCACTAGGGGGCGCGAAACGCGTCAGGCAGTCAGTCCCTCTGTGTCTACCCTTCTGTCTGTATGTTGCTGGATTTATTTTAAGCCTGTTCTTGTTTATGTGTGGCTTAAATTAATAAACCGCTTTTTGAATTTCACCCCTGAGTAGTGCCTGCCATTTTTTCTCTTTGGATTACATACCTTGGGCCTGATCTCCCTGGCTACGGCACTCCGGACTAGCTGATTCATTATTGGAGGACCACGTGACCTTGTGGTCCACCCGCAGTTCCGGTTCCGGATTAGTGCAGCCGCACGCCGAACTTCTCTCCTAACACTTGCTGATCGCTTCATTCGGATGGGGGCCGCTTCTCCGTGTACGGATTCTTACTGAGGCTTACTCCGTTCTTGATCACGGACACTTTGTGAGTACTACCACACAGTTATTATCTGTGATATTGTTTGTTGTTATATCACGCATTGAACTGTTTCTATGCTCATGCACAGTTTTGAAAATAGCTCATACAGCGCATATAATTAACTCAGCAGATTTACCGTGACTTTAATAAAAACCGGACAGTTTTATTATCAGCTACACCGTAATAGGGGGTCGAGAACTAAATTATTTTTATCCAGCATGGCAGAGATAAATATAGACACAGAGGGTGTTAGTATTTTGTCTGAGGACAATGAGTTTAACGAAAACATTGATGCCACCATACATGATACACAATACATGTTTGATATGGGCACAAGAAGTGAATTCTTTGACAAAGTTTTTACAAAAGAGGATATTGAACCTGACAACAATGAGTTAAAAAAGAACTTCAGGTTGCTACAACAGTACCTTACAACAGACCTGCGACTAATGTGGGACATAGTTGCCTTTAATAGATATCTAGGAGCACAAAGGATCCCACGGGGTTTAAGGATAAAGAAATATCCATCCTTTGAATTTGATGAACAAATAGATCAGGATGATTGGAATACAGCCCTGACAGAGTGCTCATTTAAACTTATCAACATTCTTATAAGAGTAAAAGAGAAAAAAAGAATTAAAATCAAAGAATCTGTTAACACTATCAATGATGACATCCAACCATTGCAAGGCAGTCCTAGATATTTGACTCATAAAAAGAAAATGGATGAGGTATTAAGAAAATGTGACCAGGATCAAGCCACCAGAAAGGGAAACAAATTTAACAGAGATAAGGAGGACTATGACCAGAACAAAGTTTATAACTGGATGATTATTCGCCAACAACATCGTTCAAATAGAAATAAAAACAAGTTTGGAAATAAGAAACAACAACCCATACAACAAAGTGCCTCCAATACAGAACCAAAGTCAATTCTTAAAAAGAAGGACACTAAAAGGGTTGCCTTTAGTACTTCAGAGTGTGAATCCTCTGATTCTGAAGCCAACACTACTGCTAGTTCTTTTTCTTCAGTTTCATCTCTTTGCTCTTCCTCACCCTCTTCTTCTCCTTCCTCTTCTCCTCCCTCCTGTGCTTTTTTACAGAAACCCCTGAAGGAGGCTGCGAACCTGGTAGAGCGCCCAAAGACAAGGAGCCTAAAGGAAAAGGGAAGAGAAAGCGAAGAAGATGGAGAAAGGGAAGGGAGAAAACGAAACAAGAAACAGAAAAAGAGACACTAGGAAATGAAATGGAGCATTTATCCTCTAATGATATAAGCATTTTTAATATATCACACTATAGCTTATCAAAAGAGGAACATGCTATTCTATCAAAGGGTCTAGGCTTTGCCCCTACCAACAAGTTTTCTAGTTTCAGCACCCTACTTGATATAAATAAATTTGTCCGCAAATTAGCTTTGAAACGCTTTTTTGCTTTAACTAATGGAGATGTGGGTAATGAATGTGAAGTGGCTGAGACTATTGAGTCTGGCAGTGCACATGCTGTATGTCCTGTACACTTACCTTTTCAAGATGCTTGTGCTGTTGCTACACTTGAATCCCTTTACAATCCAGGTTTTGATTATAATGGTGATGAACCAAAAAATGCCCTGAGACACCCAGTGAAGAATAGTTCATCTTTTTACCCTGTTAATTTCAGGGGCCCTATAATAAATGCATACCAAAAGGCAGTCCAAGAGGACATATTTAAACTTGAACAGGATGTGTATACCGGGAATTTTGGGAATGCTGCCATCTCTAATGCTGCCACCCCCAATCTGAATCGAGCAGAGCGTTTAGCCCTTAAACATTTAAGAGAAAATAAAGATATTGTTATAAGGAATTCGGATAAGGGTGGCAGCATAGTTGTGATGGATAAGGTTTTTTACCTTCAAGAAGCTAACAGGCAACTGTCAGACCCTACTGTCTATCGCAAGCTTCCTGGTAATCCCACTTCCATGTTCAAAAAGGAACTAACTAGATTGATCGAGGATGGTGTCATTTTGGGAGTTTTCTCTACTAAAGATCTGGAGTCACTAATACCTAATCATCCTATTACTCCTATATTCCATCATGTACCAAAGATACATAAGAATGCCACCTGTCCACCTGGTAGGCCGATTGTGGCAGGGATTGGGTCTCTTTTAGAGCCACTTGGAGAATGGATGGATAGTATCCTTCAGCCTATTGCTATGACACAATTAAGCTATTTAAAGGATACTTCCCATCTCCTTGCAACACTGGATACTATCAGGTGGAAGGAGGATTTTTGTTGGATAACTGCAGACATTATGTCTCTTTATACAAGCATACCTCAGCACCTTGGAATAAAGGCAGTTGACTTTTTCTTGGAACGGCAGGGCAAATTGGATGATACAGTTAGATTATATATAGGTGATGTTTTAAGATTTCTACTAACACACAACTTTTTTTCTTTTGACGGAGAGTTCTATCTGCAGATAAGGGGGACGGCCATGGGGGCAAAATTTGCCCCGGCATTTGCCAATATCTTTGTTGCCTGGTGGGAGCTAATGTACGTTTACTCCCCCACCAACCCCTGGTCTGAACAGATAGAGCTCTTCGTCAGATATATAGATGACCTACTCCTAGTGGTGCGCAGTGATAGGGATCCTGATCTTTTAAATAGTATGCTACTTTATTTCAGCACCAATGAACTGGGTTTGAAATTTACTGGCGAAATGAATACTAAAGAGATACATTTTCTTGATCTTACACTATACACCGATGGAGATATGATCATGACAAAAACATACAGGAAGAGCACTGCTGGAAATACAATCCTGCATGCTGCCTCTCAACATCCATCTCATCTAATTAAAGCTATCCCCAAGGGTCAATTTATCAGACTGCGTAGGAATACGAAGTCTGATAATATTTATGATGAACAGTCTTTGGAATTAAAGAACAGACTCATCAACAGAGGTTACAACCCCGATGACCTGGAAATATGTAGACAGCATGTCAAAACTATTAACTATAGGCTAAATAAGAGACATGGCTCTGAAAAGCATGTGTCAGGGGATTCTGTGGTATTCTCTACTGAGTATTCACCTCAATACATGAATATAGTTGGTATACTTAAAAAACATCTCCATTTATTAATGGGTGATCCAATTCTAAAACCCCTGATTGGCAATTGCCGTTTTGTCTCAAGAAAACCTAAAACTCTATCTAGATTTCTATCTCCTAGTATGGTTACAACCAAAAACCACCGTAATCCCACTTGCTGGCTTTCAAAGAAGGGTAATTTTAAATGTGGTGGTAGACAATGCACGACTTGCATGAATATAATAGTAGGTAATAGTTTTAGCTCTTCTTATGACAATAAAACTTACCAAATAGATTTTTATGCTAACTGTAGAACCTCTTACGTGGTCTACCTACTTACCTGCAACCTATGTAAAAGCCAATATGTAGGGAAAACGTCACGTGAGATAAGAACAAGACATGGTGAACACATTAGGGATGTCAAAAATTATTTTGTAGACTCCGCAGTAGCTAACCATTTTAATTATCATCACTTTAGTCATATTGCAGATATGTCAATACAAGTAATTGATAGAGCCACTCTTCCCCTTAGGGGTGGCAACAAAAATCATATCCTAGATAGAAAAGAACTTTACTGGATCCTAAAATTACACACTAGGATACCCAATGGCATGAATAAGGAATGTGACATCAATTTCTTTATTGACATTTAGGTTCTATCAATATACTCCATTTACACATATCCATTGATACACGGATTCTTTTAATTTAATTTGTGTATCACATATATATTCAATATATAATTTTTTTTTTTTTTTTTTTTTTTATATGAATAGGAAGACCATTTGAAATATTTATTTATTTAATTAGTATTTTCCTGTTTATTTAGTATATGTGTTTAAATATAGGAGTTTTAGCTTCTTTGACTAGGTTGAAAAAATCCTGGATATTATCTTACTCATTTAGTCTTGCAATTTCTTCACCTCTTCTTTCTTAGTGCCTCACTTGTACTCCTTTCTTGCGCTTTTCTGTTTTTTTGTGAGCCTGATTGGAGTATTTATCTATTTCTTTATATTAGTAATAGATTTAAAATAATTTTGTAAAGTGGTATACTATGTTTTTTCTCCTATAACTCCATTGCCTCAGCTTTAAATACACTATAGAATATATCAGTATGTTTTAAAACTTATTGTTGGTGGGGGCAGGGTTAATTCCTTTGTGTGTATATAAGGGGTGTCTTGCTGTTACCAACTCAGCCTATGATTAAGCGCCACTAGGGGGCGCGAAACGCGTCAGGCAGTCAGTCCCTCTGTGTCTACCCTTCTGTCTGTATGTTGCTGGATTTATTTTAAGCCTGTTCTTGTTTATGTGTGGCTTAAATTAATAAACCGCTTTTTGAATTTCACCCCTGAGTAGTGCCTGCCATTTTTTCTCTTTAGTTCTCTATCCCCGTCAACAAGGGTTCCCTTCTTGGGAACAATTATAGACTCCTTAGAAATGAGGATTTTTCTAACAGAGGCCAGAAAAACAAAACTTCTAGACTCTTGTCGGATACTTCATTCCGTTCCTCTTCCTTCCATAGCTCAGTGCATGGAAGTGATCGGGTTGATGGTAGCGGCAATGGACATAGTTCCTTTTGCGCGCATTCATCTAAGACCATTACAACTGTGCATGCTCAGTCAGTGGAATGGGGACTATACAGACTTGTCTCCAAAGATACAAGTAAATCAGAGGACCAGAGACTCACTCCGTTGGTGGCTGTCCCTGGACAACCTGTCACAAGGGATGACATTCCGCAGACCAGAGTGGGTCATTGTCACGACCGACGCCAGTCTGATGGGCTGGGGCGCGGTCTGGGGATCCCTGAAAGCTCAGGGTCTTTGGTCTCGGGAAGAATCTCTTCTACCGATAAATATTCTGGAACTGAGAGCGATATTCAATGCTCTCAAGGCTTGGCCTCAGCTAGCGAGGACCAAGTTCATACGGTTTCAATCAGACAACATGACGACTGTTGCGTACATCAACCATCAGGGGGGAACAAGGAGTTCCCTAGCGATGGAAGAAGTGACCAAAATCATTCTATGGGCGGAGTCTCACTCCTGCCACCTGTCTGCTATCCACATCCCAGGAGTGGAAAATTGGGAAGCGGATTTTCTGAGTCGTCAGACATTGCATCCGGGGGAGTGGGAACTCCATCCGGAAATCTTTGCCCAAGTCACTCAGCTGTGGGGCATTCCAGACATGGATCTAATGGCCTCTCGTCAGAACTTCAAAGTTCCTTGCTACGGGTCCAGATCCAGGGATCCCAAGGCGGCTCTAGTGGATGCACTAGTAGCACCTTGGACCTTCAAACTAGCTTATGTGTTCCCGCCGTTTCCTCTCATCCCCAGGCTGGTAGCCAGGATCAATCAGGAGAGGGCGTCGGTGATCTTGATAGCTCCTGCGTGGCCACGCAGGACTTGGTATGCAGATCTGGTGAATATGTCATCGGCTCCACCTTGGAAGCTACCTTTGAGACGAGACCTTCTTGTTCAGGGTCCGTTCGAACATCCGAATCTGGTTTCACTCCAGCTGACTGCTTGGAGATTGAACGCTTGATTTTATCGAAGCGAGGATTCTCAGATTCTGTTATCGATACTCTTGTTCAGGCCAGAAAGCCTGTAACTAGAAAGATTTACCACAAGATTTGGAAAAAATATATCTGTTGGTGTGAATCTAAAGGATTCCCTTGGGACAAGGTTAAGATTCCTAGGATTCTATCCTTCCTTCAAGAAGGATTGGAAAAAGGATTATCTGCAAGTTCCCTGAAGGGACAGATTTCCGCCTTGTCGGTGTTACTTCACAAAAAGCTGGCAGCTGTGCCAGATATTCAAGCCTTTGTTCAGGCTCTGGTTAGAATCAAGCCTGTTTACAAACCTTTGACTCCTCCTTGGAGTCTCAATTTAGTTCTTTCAGTTCTTCAGGGGGTTCCGTTTGAACCCTTGCATTCCGTTGATATTAAATTATTATCTTGGAAAGTTTTGTTTTTGGTTGCAATTTCTTCTGCTAGAAGAGTTTCAGAATTATCTGCTCTGCAGTGTTCTCCTCCTTATCTGGTGTTCCATGCAGATAAGGTGGTTTTGCGTACTAAACCTGGTTTTCTTCCGAAAGTTGTTTCTAACAAAAACATTAACCAGGAGATTATCGTACCTTCTCTGTGTCCGAAACCAGTTTCAAAGAAGGAACGTTTGTTGCACAATTTGGATGTTGTTCGCGCTCTAAAATTCTATTTAGATGCTACAAAGGATTTTAGACAAACATCTTCCTTGTTTGTTGTTTATTCCGGTAAAAGGAGAGGTCAAAAAGCAACTTCTACCTCTCTCTCTTTTTGGATTAAAAGCATCATCAGATTGGCTTACGAGACTGCCGGACGGCAGCCTCCCGAAAGAATCACAGCTCATTCCACTAGGGCTGTGGCTTCCACATGGGCCTTCAAGAACGAGGCTTCTGTTGATCAGATATGTAGGGCAGCGACTTGGTCTTCACTGCACACTTTTACCAAATTTTACAAGTTTGATACTTTTGCTTCTTCTGAGGCTATTTTTGGGAGAAAGGTTTTGCAAGCCGTGGTGCCTTCCATTTAGGTGACCTGATTTGCTCCCTCCCTTCATCCGTGTCCTAAAGCTTTGGTATTGGTTCCCACAAGTAAGGATGACGCCGTGGACCGGACACACCTATGTTGGAGAAAACAGAATTTATGTTTACCTGATAAATTACTTTCTCCAACGGTGTGTCCGGTCCACGGCCCGCCCTGGTTTTTTTAATCAGGTCTGATATTTTATTTTCTTTAACTACAGTCACCACGGTACCATATGGTTTCTCCTATGCAAATATTCCTCCTTAACGTCGGTCGAATGACTGGGGTAGGCGGAGCCTAGGAGGGATCATGTGACCAGCTTTGCTGGGCTCTTTGCCATTTCCTGTTGGGGAAGAGAATATCCCACAAGTAAGGATGACGCCGTGGACCGGACACACCGTTGGAGAAAGTAATTTATCAGGTAAACATAAATTCTGTTTTTGTGAGGTACTTGGTGATAAAACTTATTGGGGCATGATTTTTACCACATGGCCATCTTTGTTTTCTGCATAGAAACAGTTTTCTGAGCTTCCCCACTGTTGTAATATGAGTGGGAGGGGCCTATTTTAGCGCTTTTTTGCGCAGTAAAAATTCAGTCACAATCTGTCTACTTCATCCTCCATGATCCAGATCGTCTCTAGAGAGCTCAGGGGTCTTCAAAATTCATTTTGAGGGAGGTAATCAGTCACAGCAGACCTGTGACAGTGTGTTTTGACTGTGAGAAAAACGTTAATTATTAAATTGTTATCCGTTTTTGGGTATTAAGGGGTTAATCATCCATTTGCTGGTGGGTGCAATCCTTTGCTAACTTAATACATTTACTGTGAAAAATTGGTTGCTATAACTATTTTGGTTCATTGTTATTTCAACTGTGACAGCTTTTTGTGCTTCTTAAAGGCACAGTAGCGTTTTTTATATTGCTTGTAAATTTATTTAGAAAAGTATTTCCAAGCTTGCTAGTCTCATTGCTAGTCTGTTTAAACATGTCTGACACAGATGAATCTCTTTGTTCACTATGTTTAAAGGCCAATGTGGAGCCCAATAGAAATTTGTGTACTAATTGCATTGATGCTACTTTAAATAAAAGTCAATCTTTACATGTAAAGAAATTATCACCAGACAACGAGGGGGAAGTTATGCCGACTAACTCTCCTCACGTGTCAGTACCTTCGCCTCCCGCTCAGGAGGTGCGTGATTTTGTGGCGCCAAGTACATCAGGGAGGCCCTTACAAATCACTTTGCAAGACATGGCTACTGTTATGTATTATCTAAATTGCCAGAATTAAGAGGCAAGCGTGATAGCTCTGGGTTAAGGACAGAGCGTGCGGATGAGGTGAGAGCCATGTCAGATACTGCGTCACAGTTTGCAGAGAGCTTCATTCTGTGGGTGACGGATCTGATCCAGGGAGACTGGATTCAGAGATTTCTAATTTTAAATTTAAGCTTGAGAACCTCCGCATATTGCTAGGGGAGGTATTAGCGGCTCTGAATGATTGTAACACGGTTGCAATTCCAGAAAAATTATGTAGGTTGGATAGATACTATGCGGTACCGGTGTGTACTGACATGTTTCCTATACCTAAAAGGCTTACAGAGATTATTAGCAAGGAGTGGGATAGACCTGGTGTGCCTTTTTCCCCTCCTCCCATATTTAGGAAAATGTTTCCTATAGACGCCACCACACGAGACTTATGGCAGACGGTCCCTAAGGTGGAGGGAGCAGTTTCTACTTTAGCTAAGCGTACCACTATCCCGGTGGAGGATAGTTGTGCCTTTTCAGATCCAATGGATAAGAAATTAGAGGGTTACCTTAAGAAAATGTTTGTTCAACAAGGTTTTATCTTACAGCCCCTTGCATGCATTGCGCCTGTCACTGCTGCGGCGGCATTCTGGTTTGAGTCTCTGGAAGAGGCCATTCGCACAGCTCCATTGGATGAAATTATGAACAAGCTTAAAGCACTTAAGCTAGCTAACGCATTTGTTTCTGATGCCGTCGTACATTTAACCAAACTTACGGCTAAGAACTCCGGATTCGCCATCCAAGCGCGCAGAGCGCTATGGCTTAAATCCTGGTCAGCTGACGTGACTTCTAAATCTAAATTGCTTAATATTCCTTTCAAAGGGCAGACCTTATTCGGGCCCGGCTTGAAAGAAATTATAGCTGACATTACGGGAGGTAAGGGCCATGCTCTACCTCAGGACAGGGCCAAATCAAAGGCCAAACAGTCTAATTTTCGTGCCTTTCGTAACTTCAAGGCAGGAGCAGCATCAACTTCCTCCGCTCCAAAACAGGAAGGAGCTGTTGCTCGTTACAGGCAGGGCTGGAAAGTTAACCAGTCCTGGAACAAGGGCAAGCAGGCCAAGAAACCTGCTGCTGCCCCCAAGACAGCATGAAGAGAGGGCCCCCTATCCGGAAACGGATCTAGTGGGGGGCAGACTTTCTCTCTTCGCCCAGGCTTGGGCAAGAGATGTCCAGGATCCCTGGGCGTTGGAGATCATATCTCAGGGATATCTCCTGGACTTCAAAACTTCTCCTCCACGAGGGAGATTTCATCTTTCAAGGTTATCAGCAAACCAAATAAAGAAAGAGGCGTTTCTACGCTGTGTACAAGACCTCTTACTAATGGGGGTGATCCGCGGACGGAACACGGGCAGGGATTTTATTCAAATCTATTTGTGGTTCCCAAGAAAGAGGGAACCTTCAGACCAATCTTGGACTTAAAAATCCTAAACAAATTTCTAAGAGTTCCATCATTCAAAATGGAAACTATTCGAACCATCCTTCCCATGATCCAAGAGGGTCAGTACATAACCACAGTGGACTTAAAAGATGCCTACCTTCACATACAGATTCACAAGGATCATTATTGGTACCTAAGATTTGCTTTCCTAGACAGGCATTACCAGTTTGTAGCTCTTCCCTTCGGATTAGCTACGGCTCCAAGAATCTTTACAAAAGTTCTGGGCTCACTTCTGGCGGTACTAAGACCGCGAGGCATAGCGGTGACTCCGTACCTAGACGACATTCTGATACAAGCGTCAAGTTTTCAAACTGCCAAGTCTCATACAGAGATAGTTCTGGCATTTCTGAGGTCGCATGGGTGGAAGGTGAACGTGGAAAAGAGTTCTCTATTACCACTTACAAGAGTTCCCTTTCTAGGGACTCTTATAGATTCTGTAGAGATGAAAATTTACCTGACAGAGGCCAGGTTATCAAAACTTCTAAATGCTTGCCGTGTCCTTCATTCCATTCCACACCCGTCAGTAGCTCAGTGCATGGAAGTAATCGGCTTAATGGTAGCAGCAATGGACATAGTACCATTTGCGCGCCTGCATCTCAGACCGCTGCAATTGTGCATGCTAAGTCAGTGGAATGGGGATTACTCAGATTTGTCCCCCCTACTAAATCTGGATCAAGAGACCAGAGATTCTCTTCTATGGTGGCTTTCTCGGCCACATCTGTCCAAGGGGATGACCTTTCGCAGGCCAGATTGGACGATTGTAACAACAGACGCCAGCCTTCTAGGCTGGGGCGCAGTCTGGAACTCCCTGAAAGCTCAGGGATTATGGACTCAGGAGGAGAAACTCCTCCCAATAAATATTCTGGAATTAAGAGCAATATTCAATGCTCTCCTAGCTTGGCCTCAGTTAGCAACTCTGAGGTTCATCAGATTTCAGTCGGACAACATCACGACTGTGGCTTACATCAACCATCAAGGGGGAACCAGAAGTTCCCTAGCGATGTTGGAAGTCTCAAAGATAATTCGCTGGGCAGAGTCACACTCTTGCCACCTGTCAGCGATTTACATCCCAGGCGTGGAGAACTGGGAGGCGGATTTTCTAAGTCGCCAGACTTTTCATCCGGGGGAGTGGGAACTTCATCCGGAGGTCTTTGCTCAACTGATTCATCGTTGGGGCAAACCAGATCTGGATCTCATGGCGTCTCGCCAGAACGCCAAGCTTCCTTGTTACGGATCCAGTTCCAGGGACCCGGGAGCGGTGCTGATAGATGCTCTGACAGCCCCTTGGGTCTTCAACATGGCTTATGTGTTTCCACCATTCCCGATGCTTCCTCGTTTGATTGCCAAGATCAAACAGGAGAGAGCTTCGGTGATTCTGATAGCGCCTGCGTGGCCACGCAGGACCTGGTATGCAGACCTAGTGGACATGTCGTCCTGTCCACCGTGGTCTCTGCCTCAGAGACAGGACCTTCTAATTCAGGGTCCTTTCAACCATCCAAATCTAATTTCTCTGAGGCTGACTGCATGGAGATTGAACGCTTGATTCTATCAAAGCGTGGCTTCTCGGAGTCGGTTATTGATACCTTAATACAGGCTAGGAAGCCTGTTACCAGAAAAATTTACCATAAGATATGGCGTAAATATTTATATTGGTGCGAATCCAAGAGTTACTCATGGAGTAAGGTTAGGATTCCTAGGATATTGTCCTTTCTACAAGAGGGTTTAGAAAAGGGCTTATCTGCTAGTTCGTTAAAGGGACAGATTTCTACTCTGTCTATTCTTCTACACAAACGTCTGGCTGAAGTTCCAGACGTTCAGGCTTTTTGTCAGGCTTTAACTAGGATTAAGCCTGTGTTTAAGACTGTTACTCCACCGTGGAGCTTAAACTTAGTTCTTAATGTTCTTCAAGGCGTTCCATTTGAACCCCTTCATTCCATTGATATCAAGCTGTTATCCTGGAAGGTTTTGTTTTTGATGGCTATTTCCTCGGCTCGAAGAGTCTCTGAGTTATCTGCCTTACATTGTGATTCTCCTTATCTGATTTTTCATTCAGACAAGGTAGTTCTGCGTACTAAACCTGGGTTCTTACCTAAGGTAGTTACTAACAGGAATATCAATCAAGAGATTGTTGTTCCATCACTGTGTCCTAACCCTTCTTCAAAGAAGGAACGACTTTTGCATAATCTGGACGTAGTCCGTGCCCTGAAGTTCTATTTGCAGGCAACTAAAGATTTTCGTCAAACTTCTTCCCTGTTTGTCGTTTACTCTGGACAGAGAAGAGGTCAAAAGGCTTCGGCTACCTCTCTCTCTTTTTGGCTTCGTAGCATAATACGTTTAGCCTATGAGACTGCTGGACAGCAGCCTCCTGAAAGGATTACAGCTCATTCTACTAGAGCTGTGGCTTCCACCTGGGCCTTTAAAAATGAGGCCTCTGTTGAACAGATTTGCAAGGCTGCGACTTGGTCTTCGCTTCACACCTTTTCAAAATTTTACAAATTTGACACTTTTGCTTCTTCGGAGGCTATTTTTGGGAGAAAGGTACTTCAGGCAGTGCTTCCTTCTGTTTAATGTTCCTGCCTTGTCCCTCCCTTCATCCGTGTACTTTAGCTTTGGTATTGGTATTCCATAAGTAATGGATGACCCGTGGACTGACTACACTTACCTGATAAATGTATTTCTCTTGTAGTGTAGTCAGTCCACGGCCCGCCCTGTCTTTCTCCTGTTGAGTGTAGTCAGTCCACGGGTCATCCATTACTTATGGGATTATAACTCCTCCCTAACAGGAAGTGCAAGAGGATCACCCAAGCAGAGCTGCTATATAGCTCCTCCCCTCTACGTCATATCCAGTCATTCTCTTGCACCTAACTTAAGATAGGACGTGTGAGAGGACTGTGGTGTGTTAAACTTAGTTTTTATTTCTTCAATCAAAAGTTTGTTATTTTAAACGGCACCGGAGTGTGTTGTTTGTTCTCAGGCAGCATTAGAAGAAGAATCTGCCTGAGTTTGTCTATGATCTTAGCGGTCGTAACTAAGATCCACTTGCTGTTCTCGGCCATTCTGAGGAGTGAGGTAACTTCAGAACAGGGGATAGCATGCAGGGCCCACCTGCAAGGAGGTATGTGCAGTAAATTATTTTCTAAGGAATGGAATTGACTGAGAAAATACTGCTAATACCGATG